>NC_092802.1:36773850-36852241 GCF_918797505.1 Bemisia tabaci | reverse complement strand
ACAAGCTCGCGACGATGCGACGGCCCGCGAAGTGCAATCATCGAAAGCGGCTGGAGGCCAGTTTTGCAACGGGACGAAGACAACGCGGTTTCGCCGAATCCCCACCAATTTCCTCATCAATTTCCTGGCTAAGGACACGGACACACCTATACTGACCGAGGATTGTTTATCCAACTCGGAGACAAGAGACCCTCCACTAATATCTTGGCCATACTGCCTTGCTCAAGAAGAACGCCGTATAAGCCTTCAGACATTGCCAAGTTTCCTTCGATAAACACCGAATTTACTGGAAAATTTCGAATAGTATTTTCAGAACATTTCAGACGATTTTGTACGCAATTCAATCTGAAATATCTGAAAATTTCAAGGAAATATATGCATGAGAAAATGTTACAGGGGTTTAAATCAGTACACAAGTCGTTGAATATGTAAAATTTAAAAACTCTTAAAAGCAATCACTCACTTGCATAATATTTTTAATTTTTGAAGCTAACTCGTGGCCGCACTAAAATCTCCAAAAAATAATGCATTCATATTGCATTGGAATCTATTTTCCTTACGGAGTGACTAGGTAACACTGTTAGGTACAAGAGGAATCTTTTCTTTTTGCGGATGACTTAAGCGCTTTTATGGTGCTATTTCATTTTGCATTCAAATCAACCCCCACTTGGTATTTTTGGGCGCTATATAGACTTCGTCACTCAGTCCACCGAAGTTTCACTCTCTCCAATTTTTTCAGAGAGTGTAGGTTTTTGATCTACAAATGGTAGTACCGAGCCATTGGACCCTTTAAAACCTGCGCTCAAATATGCTTCCTTATACTAGATTCCCATGTTTCTAGATTCGCATGAACTACGAATGTGGGTCACATTTCCAACATAATGAGTTGTTGGGGAGCAGCAACCGATCGGAGCTATTACGGCTGAACCAGTTCCACGTAATTGCACCAATCAGCGATCGGGAACCAGCCGTTGCTCATCATTCATCGCTACCTTGACTTTGATGGCGGTTTGATGGAAATTTTATCATGTCGAAAACTTTGTGCTGCTCCATTAACGCACCCCTTTTCGGTTGCTCATCTTCACGCGTTGCCTTTCACACACTGCCTTTCGTTCTAGAACTGGACTTTATTTCTCAATTAGATTGCATTTTGCAAAAAGGACCATGAGCATTCCAACGTTGCTAGAATTTAATGACTTCAATTCTTTGCAAAAAATTACAGAAATCATGAAAAAAAAAAAATTTACAAAGGTAATTTTCGTCTTGAATTCATACTTTATAGGAAGTAAAGATATAACTTTTCGAGATGATCCAGTTTCTATTTGATAGGTGCAAGGTAAAAAGGTTTTCAACAATCTCAGCGACATTGGGATGCTTGTGGTTCCTTTTTGCGAAATGCAATCCAATTTCAGGAATGAGGAACCCGGAATTCAGGAGGAAAAATATGCATAAATTCCGTCGAAAATACACGTTTTATCAATGGAAAAACGTCGTATGACCATTCAAGAGTTGCCAAATTTCCTCCGATAAAATGTTCAATTTTGAGGACAGTTATGCATATTCTACCTTGAAATTTTCAGATGTTTTAAATGAAATTGTGAACAGAATTATCTGAAAAATTGGGTGAAAATTGTTCAGAATTTTTCTAGTAAATTCTTTTTTCATCAAAGGAAATTTGGCATTGCCTGATGGCTCATACGGCGTTCTTCCTTAGCACGGCAGAATAGTTAGCTCCTTTCGAAAACACAATGGACCACTAGACAAGGTACGAATTTAAGCAATCTAATACATGTTTCTTAACCAAAATTTTACGTAAAACACGATTCGACGACGAAATTACTGAAAACCAACTCCTAACGAAGATATTAACGTTTTTATTTCACATTGGTTACGAGGAATTTGAACTGCCCGCTCACAAGAAACTCAAAGCTCTACGTGAGTCAAATCGCGCACTACAACGGTTTCAGCAAGCTTCTCAATCGAGCAATGTTCATTTTCCCACCATGTGCTGTTCAAACTATATGCAATTTGCTAGAGCTGAGCCAAAGCGACAAGCTCGAGGTTGCCAGATTTTTATATCGCAGAGACTGTCATGATAACGTTTAGCGCGCGATGTGAATCACGTAGAGCACTGAGTTTTCATGAGCGGGTGGTTTGAATTCACGCATCAAGAATCATTACATATCTTCGTAAGGAAGTTAGATTTCGGTAATTTTCGTTGTGTGCATCGTGTTTTACGTGAAATTTTGGTTAAGAAACATGTATCAGAATGCTGAAATTCGTACCTTATCTAGTGGTCCATTGAGTTATCGAATATGACGATTAAAAATTCACTTTTTCACGGACGAATCTGGCAGGGAGCACGGTTGTTTATTTCCTCGTCTGCATCAATGCATCCGTAGCGGTGGCACCGACAAAGAGTGGAGCAATTAGTACATTGTTTACACTGCACTTTGTCTCCCGCGGCGAGGTTGCCAGATGAGCTGCGACGATGCGGGGATATCCTTCGTTGCTTTAAACGGGGGAAGTTGTTGATTTTCCGGCACTATCTAGCGACAGTGTTTCAGGAGGATATGATGATTTAATTGTGTTGCGGGGACTCCCCCCCCCCCACCACACCACGACGAGGGATCTTGTTCGTGTTGTCGAGTCATACTTCCAGCGTAACGCAAGCTGTCCGATGGGGTAGGATTTGGCGTCCGGATGAGGGAGGGCGATTATTTCGAATGGATCGATTCGGGATATCGATTTGATTTTGAAATCGGATGGGAAAAATGGATTTGTTATTGAAATCGGATGGAAAAAATCGATTGGAAAAAATCGATTTCACAAAAAAAATCGGATGGAAAAAATCACTCTCAGAAAAAAATCGGATGGAAAAATCGATTTCAGAAAAAAATCGATTTTAAAACACCTAAAAATCAACGTTCGGATCCAAAACCTTGTTACTGCTGAAACTGAACCTTGAAATGAAACACCGGGTTTCGCAGAACCTAGGCCTTAAGTGGACACGATGAACGCGTTAGGGCATTTCTGATTTTTTTTTTCAACCGATTACGATTTCAGCTCGAAACATCGGATTAGAACTCGCCCTCCCCTTCTTCCAGCCGTAACACAAAGCTCTGCCGTGGTAAGGAAGAACGCCCGGTAATGAACATTCCGAGAGTTGCCACATTATTCCTTGATAAAGCAATGTATTTTATTGACAACTTACTGCATATATTTCCTCGAAATTTTCCGATAGCTATTAGATTACATTGCGTACAACATTATCATGCAACATATGGTGTAAAATACTATTCGCAATTTCTCCTGGTAAATTCAGTTTTTTTATCGGAGGGAAAACTTGGGGCAACGTTTTTGACGGCTCACTACGGCGTTCTTATACTTAATACGGGCAGAGCTGTCGAATTGGGGATTAGTCTTTGGGGGCCGGACGAGGGGAGGGCGATATTTTTCCGAATAGATCGATTTCGGGGAATCGATTTGATTTGGAAATCGGGTGGAAAAGATCGATTTCAGAAACGAATCGATTTTTCTCGAAATCGATTTTAAGAACCTAATTATCAAGTTCGGATCCAAAAACATAGTTACTACTAAAACTGAACTTGAAATGAAACTCGGGTTTTACAGAACCTAGGCCTTATGTGTGGAGAAGATCTGCCGAAATCTCGAGAAGGGATCACGTAAGGAACGAAAGAGTGCGTGAGATCATGAACGCCGAGCAGAACATCGTGCATAAAATTACGACCAAACAGCTTGGCTGGTATGGCCATGTTCAACGAATGGCGGATGACAGATTGCCTAAGAAGGTGAAGAAGTTAACAAGCATCGTAATCATTCATCCATCGGGAATCCGAAGAATTTCTCCAAAGACTATCAAAAACTTGCGCGATGCCGCACATTGGATCGATTCAGTAGGAGAAGTTGGACAACATTTGGAAAACTTGAAATGATTATAACTCCATTCAAACAAAATTTTGAGGTTTTGAAAGTTGTTTCATTGGTTTTCTGGTGAAATTTTCCTTAAAGGAGCAACCCTTAAAATTTAAAATGTGATGAATAATACATAAAAATTTTCAGTTTTAGTCAAACATTGCATGTCCGACCTCTCCGATTGCCTTGATCCACTGTGTGCCGTGGACGAGGCGTCAATGATCGAGTATCGATATTTCTCCATCTGAAGCTATGGTTAAGAATCGATTATTAAGATGTTGGTTGCGAAACACCCCGTTAATCGATCTCTTTTCCATAGGTTTAAATGGCAGATCGACCATCGATATATCGCAAAGCACACCACGCCACACCGCGCGATGCGTGAACCTGAGCCATTTCATCGGGCTGGACGCGTGCCTGCATTCCGGTGTCGTAAGTTTTTGTCGCCTCCGATTGTGAGGTGAATGCACAACGAGCACAAAAAAGGCCTCCAAACAAATTTTTTGTTCATTGAGTTTTATTTCGATCGGTATTCTATGGTAGCCTCGACAAAGCTACCGTCTTGATGTGTTATGACGAAAACTTACAGTTTCGAAATACTAAATGCAGGGTGATTATTGGTATTGATAGAGAAAGAGGACAAACGGAAAACGAAGCGAACTTATTAGTTGAAACGTGCGGTTGTTATAGACAAAGGGGAAAAATAATGGATTGCCTGACGACAACCCAAGAGAGACCCTATAATTGGATTAAATTTTGCGATAGGGAACCACTAGCTCTGGCTTTTCCAAAGCACCTTTCTGCTTACGGAAACCAATGGCATATATGTTGTTTCTAAAATGAGCCATAAATAATGGTTCCTTATTGCAAAATGTGGTCCAATAAGTCCAACATTTGCTTCCTTACCCTGGTAAAAATTGGCGATAAGAGCTGCGTTTCAAAATACCATAGGAATTCTTATAGCCGGCTAAAGGAGGCTACAGAAAATCTTATAGCTGGCTGTAGAATGCGGAGAAAATCATACGGCCGGGCTATACGGAGCGATAAAAAATTATGCAGCCGGGCTATATAGTTCCTATAGCCGGGCTTTACACTTTATCGTCTGGCTGATGCTTTTTCGCCATCGATTATAAAAGGCTATAAGAAATTGTGTAGAAATTCGTGTGCTTTGGAAATCATTAAGTTTGATACGGAACCACCTTAATATTTACAAAACACACGTTATTTTTCCCTTAATACATATTTTTTTTTCATCAATTAAAACGAGAATAATCCATACAGGATGTGCAAACATTTCAAAATCATGAGTTGAATAACGCTGACTCCGCTAGATTAAATATTAGAGCCTAACACAAAGCGGAGCGGCGACGCACTGGCGCCTACAAACCTAACAGGGATACTTCACGCATTGCGCAACGCGTGAAGTATCCCTGTTAGGTTTGTAGGCGCCAGTGCGCGTTTCGCGCTGGCTGCCCGCCTGCCGCACCGCAGCGTGCCACGGCGCTTGAAGCAACTATTTCACACCAGAGGTATTGCACAGTATCATACGAAACTGAAGGCGCTCTAATATATTAGGAATGGCAGGCATCCATCAAAAGTACGGAGCTTTCTTCGCAAAATAAATCAAGATACTACGGCCCAAAAAGAAAGCAGTGGTCCAAAAACTCACCAAGTCCTAGCATCCGTAATTAGTGACGTTTAGCATACACTTTATCGCCTGACTGTGAGTTGCTTAATCGCCATCGGCTATATAAAAGGCTATAAAGAAAATTGTGTAGCCGGCTATAGAAGCTATTGGAAATCTTACAGCCGGCCGTAGGTCTATGGTATTTTGGAACACAGATTCTACTGCCATTTTTACCAGGGTAGTCTATAACAACTAACCGTTCAACCAATGAGATCGCTCCATTTTCTCTCTGTCCTCTTTGTCTATGGCTTTGTCTATCAATTACAATAATTAGCCCGCTAGGGGGCTCTGTTTCTTAATTTCTGACAAATTGAGATGGCAATAATGGCTTATGCGAGAAACCTTGTTCTGAGAAAAACTCATTTGAAGTTTTACCTCTGTGAATGACATGTCTTGTTTTTCAGAAATACAGCGGGTATTTTTTAAGGTTTGAACCCCTCCTAAAGAGTAGCTATGCATGAATTTATAAAATAATTTAATTTTGAGATATTTTTAGATTTTTTAACAAAGTACGGTTAGTGCTGTTTTTGCGCCTGCTTACAATTGAACTTGCGGAAATTCGGGTGAATTTGAGAGTACAATGAAAGAATGATAAATCTTAAATATGAATTTATTCGATGCTAATGTAAATACGGAAATTCTAAAGAAAAAGAACCTCTGAAAATAAAGTATTTAACAAACAAAACAAGTCCGTTTGCTTAATAAAAACTTAATAAAAGTATGAAATCTGTAAAAAAAATGAAAATAAAGCGGTTGAACCAGAATGATGAAAACGGAACTGAATTGAAACCAAACATTTCCCATTCACAACTTCATTTACAGAGAATTTATCGTATGATCGTAATATTTACAGAGATACTTCTCGAGTGCAGCATTCGATGTCGCTTCTAGGCGCAAAAATTACAAATATACACGCATATGCCATTATTGCTGGAGCCTAGCCGCCTCGACTGCAAAAAGAGTCCACTTTTTGCAAAAATCTTATTTATTCATAAATTTTTTTATTTTATTCGAAAAAGAGTATAAGACGATTTCAAGATGGCATCGATTTTCACCATATCAAGGAGTGGCGTGGCGTGGCGATCTATCGATTGTTCAATAGCCATCTAAACCTATGGAAAAGGATCGATGAACAAGGTGCTCGAAACGAACACCTTAATAATCGATTTCATTATCATAGCTTCAAATGGGGAAATATCGATGATCGATTATTTTCTATGATCATCAGGTGACTGCTTAAGCGTCCTCGGAGTAAATTTTCCCACCGTCTTCCAGCGTTTGTTTCTGACCTAGTGAGCACTGTAATGAGCTTAAGGTGGCCACATCGTGCCAAAATTTTCGATATTTTACACGGGTTGAAATGGGTGAAAATAACTGAGTTTCCGGCACCATTTGGCAAAAGTATCCAGAAATAGAAAACTACTTGGCGCATTTGAACTTGGGATACTTTTCCGGGTAGGGTGCACGGATATACGGTCGCCGGATCCCCTAGCTCTGCCGTGCTAAGGAAGAACGCCGTAAAAACCTTCAGACGTTGCCAAATTTTCTTCAATATAATACGAATTCTCGAGGAAACTGTTGGTTGTTTTCCTCCCAATTTCTTAGAGAATTTCACAAGCAGTTTGATTTGAAGTATTTGAAAATTTCAAGAAAAAACAAGCGGGAAAGTTCTAATACTGTCGTATTAGAAAAGCGCTCAGGTGTTAGTAAATGTATTTAGTGAAGAAAGGACGTATAAACTCCGTCGACTTGGCTGGGAAATGGAAATAAAACATCAGCTGCTAGCAAACAAAGGTTAATAAGGAAACCGTAAACGCGTATTTTTGTTTCCCGAAAATGAGCTCACCGTTGAGCTCATCAGGCGCGTTTTTTTTAGGCTCCATTTGAGTTCAACGATCAATTTCGATAAGAATTACTCTACCGCTAAGAAATTTTCTTATAGACAAACGATCGAAACTACCTGCGCATTGCGTTAAAAGCATAAAATACAGTTTTCACAGCTTTATTCATTTTAAAAATGGACATCCCCCCCTCAAAAGCCTACACATCGATGGGCTGGTGCGCCATTTAAACGCATTAGCACTAGTATACTAGTACTCAGAGGCAAGTCGAAATCAAAGAGCGCTGCCTATCGGCTGAGCGCTTAATTTTCACAATTTTTTTCAAAAACTAATATTTTATAAGGGGAAATTCGGCAACTCCTGATGGCTCATACGGTGTTTTTCCTTAGCACGGCAGAACTCGGATTACTCATCCAGTCTAATTGGACCTGCATTCTCCGATCGCATCGGTGGATGAGCATTTCATTCCGGTCGAGTGAGACCAACAACCAGTACAAGGCGTGAATGATCGATTATCGATAATTTCCCATTTGAGGCTGTGGTAAAGAATCGACTGTTAAGATGTTCGTTGTGAACACCCTGTTCATCGATCCTTTTTCATAGGTTTAAATGACAGATGAATCGATAAATCGCAAAGCACGCCATATCACTCCTGTCAACAGCTCCGTTGACGCTATACCACCAATAATACGAAGCGACGATTAAAAAACGATTAAAGAAACAAATAGACTCACAAATAGATTCACAGCCAGCGTATGGGACACTCGGTTTTCTTACCTGCTGAAAAGAAGAAAAACAAAAAAAATTAGTGAAAATAAATATATTATGATGGACACTTTTGCAGTAGAACGCACCATTACATTGACTCTACTGAATCTGACGATCGAACGAGACTTCATCTTAAATGTTGAAGTTGGAAAGATTAATTTGCTTGCCTCAATGGACTGGATTCCAATTGTGTTACATGGACTACATTTAGCGACATGCAAGGACCTATACCTGGCTCACCCATTAAATCACTGATCTGAATGGAGAAATCAATTACACGAAAGTTTCTAAACTGAGTCATAAATGGTAGTTCTCCATTGCGAAATGTACTTCACACGCTCTACGTTAGGAGAGGAAAAATCAATCCTGTCTTATCCACATTGAGTTTGAAAAAAGGACCATCTTTGAAAATAAAATTCTTCACGATTTTTTCGGTAAGCTATAGAGATTATTTGTTGGCAAGGTTTCGTCTTTATGAGTAAGCAGCTCATTGTATTTGCGAGTGACCCAGGAATTAAAGGTGTATTCATGGTCTTTTCATTTTGCTATTGGGAACTACAATTTCTAGCTCATCGGTAAAAACGATTATGCGCGCACGGAAACTAATGGTGCTTACGTTGTTTCTAAACTGAGACAGAAACTGCAGTACCTAATTGCAAAATGAAGTCTGTTTAGTTCATTGCTTTAAGGTCGTTTCCTATGAGTTGCAAAGGTATTTATGGCGGTTTAGGGAAGTTTGAACGTAGAATACATAACTATGGAGTTTTGAGTAACAGGAATAGCATATGGCTTTGAAAATAGATACTTGCAAGGGATCAAAGAAATTGTTTTTATAAACTAGGAGGAATATTAAAGACAATTTTTTACGATTTTTGCACATTTTAGATTTTGTCTACACCTCCTTAAAATTTGTCATAGGACATAGGATTTTTCTTCGTATTAAATCATTGAGATCCCCTCTGATCTGACCCCGTAAATATCTTCCACGTATCTCTTGTAAAGATCTATCTCTAAAGCTGCTTTTCTGAATTTTCCTAGAAATTTGAAGAAACTCAGTTCTTTTAATGCCGACGTGTTAAATGGCACCGTAAGGTGGCTCTCCAGTGTTTTAGAGATGTCATTGCTTTAAACCGGTGCTTTTTGAAAGCTGAAGTTTATAACCAGTGTATAACCTGGCAATTCTGCGTGTGGAGGAAGAGAGCATTAACGTAAGTCGCGAATCCGACCCGAGCAGGATTTAACTCGTTGTGTCTATTTGTCTAGTCACTGATTAGTCCCAGTTATCGCCTCAAAGGCCGTTGGCAAGGCTGCCTTTAACGTAAAAAGCCGAGATTTTACAGCCTTCCCCGCTCTATTCGCATTCGGCGCCTCAGATTCTGCATACTGATGAAACGCCTAAACCCATCTGTGTGGGTCATGGCTTCCCCATTTGAGTTCGTTCCAACCACCTCACAGTGGATCGAGTCGATAAAAGAGGTCGGACAAAGTTTGGAAACTTTAAACGCTTATAACTCCGTTTATAATATAAGAGTGGTTTCATTGGTTTTCTCGTGAAATCTCCCTCTAAAATCACCCATTAACATTTATATTTGGATGAAATATACATCTTAATTTGCAGTTTTAGTCAAAAAGTTCATGTCCAATCGCTCCCATTGACTCGATCCACTGTGCGCCCGGCTGATTAATGAAATTGATAGACAAAGCGATGGACAAATAAGCCAAGGAACATGGAGCGATCCCATTGGTTGAAACGGGTGGTTGTTATTGACTGAGGAGGAAAATGATGGACTAACTATAGGGTCTATCTCCCGTGGGTTTTCGTTAGTAACCTTTTTTCAAATCTAATCGCTTTCAAAAGCCCGTTTCGACGGCGCGGCGTAAGTCCGCAATCACATATCTCGTTCGCGGTGTCTGAAAATCTCCTCCTCAATGTTATTTTTTTTTTAAAGGAGAACAAATTGACATCATTCCTCCAAGTTTTCGCAGAATTTTCTTCGGACGGAGAAGAAAAATCACGGCAGTTTTAGGGAATTGCCGTTGAGTATTTTCCCGTTTAAAAAATAAAGTATGACAGGAAGTCTCCGACGTCGTAAACCGAGTTATGTGATTGTCGACTTACACCGTCGATTTCCAAAGTTATATTGCTGAATTTTACTCGATGTTCGCAAAAAGTGCCTTATAATAATGATACTTGAAAGGCTTCCTGAAATCTTTCTTGACCAGGGTGTAAACCACATGTATAGGACCTCCCAATGGGAAGGAGCTATTCGAGGAACGACTATAAATAGTATCCTAAAGCATGGTCATGGTGTCTAGAATTCTTGACTACGTTCATTCACTGATTTTTCAGGAGCATAATCCCTAATGTGAAATCAAAGCTCTCTCCAACTTCCCTGGGATTTTCTTGCGGGAAAAAACCACATTTTCCTGAGTTCCAGAAATGTATATTAAATTCGTTTCGTATTTCGGAAAATTCTTTGGCGCACATTCAAATTTCACAATTCCAAAAGCGTCCCTGACGCTACATTATCTGACGCACCCGTGGATCGAGTCAAATAAAGTGGTCGAACATAAGCTTTTTGGATGAAATTGCAACTTTGTGCGCCGTTTTGTCACATTTTAAATTGTATGGGGTGATTTTCGAAAGAAATTTAGGTAATAAACAATGAATTTACTTTTAAAACCTCAACATATTAGAAGGACGGAATTAAAATACGTAAAAAACCTTGAATGATGTTTGAAACTTTTCTCCGAATTCTGCCACTGACTCGTTGCTTGTGCGACGGACGAACCAATGGCGATCAGGCTTGGATGATCGATTATCGATATTTCCCCATTTGAAGCTATGGTAAATAATCGATTATTAAGGTGTTCGTTGCGAACACTCGTTTATCGATCCTTTTCCATAGGTTTAAATGGCAGATCAATCGATTTATCGCAAAGCACGCCACGCCGCGCCACTGGGACGAACACCAAAATTTGGACTTATCGTGGGACGCTCGGCGAAGACATCCAGATAACCCGGTGACCTCCGGACGGGTGTATACAAGGTGATCCAAAAGTCCTGAACCACCCCTATTACTCCTAAGGTTCTTCCCCCATTTCAGAGGGGTCACTTTAAATTTTGGGGGGTTCCTCATAGTCGGTTCCTTTGATCTCGGATCACTCACAGAACTACGAGTCCCTCTCTCGCAATTAGGGGCCGTCAAAAAATTACGTATGGCACTTTTTCCGATGTTTAGACCCCTCCTCCCCCTGTAAGGCATTCGTAAGGCTAGCCTGAACCCCCCCCCCCCCACCCTTGATAATCACGTAAGGCTGACCAGACCCCCCTTTCTATCGTTTAAACGCATAATTTAATGAAACAATGGTGTTAAAAAAACTCGGTATTGTTTTAAACATTAAACGTCTATAAAAACGAAATTTGGACTAGTCAGTCTTTAAATGACGAAATTTGGAAGAAATTAAATCTTAGCGTTTAGCTTTAGTAAGGCAGCGCTTGACCCCCCCCCCCTCCTCTCCTTAAGGCACCTCTTGACCCTCCCCCTTACGTAATTTGTGGACGGCCCCTTACCCTAGTGCTGGCGACGAGGAACTTTTGGATCACCCTCTGTGTATGTGGTGAACCTCGAGATACAGCGGGTTGGATGACCGGATTATCAGGGAAGTGGAAGGATGAGGTGATTTAGGTTCCCCAACTTTTATCCGATGGAACGCTGGAGAGTAATCTCGAGATGTTCTTCCTGGTGACGAGATTGTGGCATTATTGGAAAACGAGGGCCCGAATTTGACCTTGATCATACTCCTCAGGAAGTTGACAAGTGATTTGTCCGTCCACTCAAGCAAGTGACAAAATCGCTCTCGTGGATCGAACCGATGACAATCAGGGGCAAGGTATGCTGCCGTCATGTCATAGCCAAGAGAGCAGCTTGAATCCTTAACCACTCATTCCCTGATTTTCAGGGGCTCATTTGCTGACGAAATACGGAAAGTTTCTCCCTTTTCCCCGGATTTGCTTGGGAGAGAAGCTCCCTAATTCTTTGGTGATTTACCAAAAGAAATGTGGCGACAGGGTGACATGAAACGTAAGAGAGACGAAAGATTTTAAATTTCAGTGAAATATTTCATGAAATTTGACGAGGCTGTGAAGTATTTCATATCTTTCAGGGGCTAGAGTATGCAACCCGCACTCAAACACACAAAAATAAAAGAAAGTCACAATTTTTCCATTTTACGAAACATGAAAAGGAACCGGTATTTTTCAATATAATTCATAAATTTTTGAAATTTCATGAAGTATTTCACGTGAAATTTCAAGATTTTATTTTTCATGAAATTTTGCCACCCTGTGTGGCAACGCATGAAGGTCCATACGGCGTTTTTCCTCAGCACGGCAGTGCATTCGTGTCGCGGATTCCACGAGCTGCAAATCCGATGATAACTCGCAAACAACTCGTCGTTATCTTTGTCGCAAAGAAACGGGAACCACGAAACGTTAATCCTTGAAACTAGCGAAGCAAGGACAAGCCGTGGATCCAGAAATTTCTGCCACCAAAACACTTGCTATTATCAGTAGTAACAACCTCATTATTAATAGGCCCGCCCATAGGCGTGGAATACGAACCGAAGACAGTAAAATCGTAGTCAGATGTAATAAACAGAATGAAAACATTTCATACAACAAGGATTTCTGCCTCATACTGCCCTGCTAAGATAGAACGCCGTATGAGCCTTCACACTTCGCCAAACCCTTGACAAAACATGTATTTTTGACAACATCCATGCACATTTTTCCTTAACATTTTCAGATATTTTAGAGTAAATTGCGTAAAAAATTGTCTGAAAATTTTGGAAAAAAATATTCACGATTTTCCCAGGAAATTTGGTTTTTATCGGAGGAAACTTGGCAACGCCTGAAGGTTCATACGTTGCCAAATTTCCTTCGATGTAACATGAACTTCTTCGTAAACGAGAAAAAAAACCGCTAAGAAATGGCTCGAACTGTATGTAACAAGGTGGAGAAATGGTGCTGGGTCCACACCATATCGCAAGAAAAACAAAGTCAAAAATTTTAAATTCGAGTCAAAATTTTCTTTAGCTCTAATGAGTACCAGTCGAATGAGGTCTAAAACGGCCAGAAACATCATAGATCCCTCGGCGTGATTTCAACTTAATATTCGAACGCAAACTGCCTGATCTGAACACTCTCCCCCTCAGTCTTGCACTGGTACTCATTAGAGCTCAAAATTTTTCGACTGTGGTTTTTCGGAACTTTTTGGCTTTGTTTTTCTTGCGAAGTGATGTGGACCCTGCACCAAGTCTCCACCTCCTTCTTCGTAAATTTATGAATATTTTCCTTCCAATTCTTAACATAATTTTTTTGAAAATTCCCTCTAAAGCTCTCGAAAATTTCAAGGGAAAAATTTCATAACATTTTTTTGACAACCTCTCGGGTGTTCGTTCGGCGCTCTCCCTCAGCACGACAATATGGAGCTACTGTACATTGGAATATTTTTAATGAAAGGTAATGTCAGAGCTAGTTTTTGAATTGTAATAATACATCTCATTTCTCTTAAAAAATTGAAAAGCCTATTTGTACGCATCGGTTCTCCTCCGTAGTGCGGTAAATCAACGATTAGGACAAGGTCCATTTTCACGTTGAAGGAAATTTCCATCTCCTTCGTGAACAGTGGCGTGGTGTACTTTGCGATATATATCGATTGATCTGTCATTTATACCTATGAAAAAGAATCGACAAACAGGGTGTTCGCAACGAACGCCTCAGTAATCGATTCTTCACCATAGCTTCAAATGGCGAAATATCGATAATCGATCGCTCACGCCTCGCAACTGTTAGGGAAACAACGCATACGACACGACACCCGGTCATAAACAATGGTATACTGATAAGCTTTGGTCGTTATTCTTCTTCACCAGGAGAAGTCTAAGCCGTATAAGTTGTAAGTTTTGTTTTCCCCTTTTTTTGGGGCCAAAATAATGCTTGAATAGAAAGAAGATGCCTCTATTGTGTTTTAGTGACGTTATATCTGAAGGTTGTCATAAGTATTGTCTTATGAGTCATACATATATATCACTCGTAAATTTTTAAATATTGTTCAAAATTTTCTAGACTTTGGGGAGAGGGGGGGGGGGCGAAATTAACGCCCGGCCCGAGTCTATCTCCCAGTGCTCCAAAAATGGTTAACAGTGCACAGAAAAATGCTACAATGAACTATGTTGCATGCGGTTCCTATGCACATAGTATTCCTTTTAGCAAAACTACGTTCAATTATGAGGATAAACGCTGAAAGAACAAATGGACTTCATTTCCCAGATGGGAACTGTAATTTCTGGCTCGCTGTAGAAACGCTTAACCATATCGTCGCACCTCTGACATAAGTTTCCCCAAGCAGAAAGTTGTTTTTATGTATAAGCCAAAAATTGTAGTTCCTCATTGATAAAATGGAGTTCAAATGGACGTATCTCTGCCAAGGAACTATGCGCATTATGACGCGAGCCCTGTTATGCATATATTCCTATGGGTCTCAGGGCTCATGTCTTAATGCACATAGTTCCGTCTGGCAGAAATGCGTCCAAATGAATGTTCAAAACTTCTATGATTTTTGCGTAAGATCAGAGGAAGAATCGGTGAAAGTTCCAGTCCGAAATTCTCAAAATTCTCCAGGTGAGAATGCAATTTGCGGGGAAAATCTGGCAACACTGGAATGTAGTTACGCTCTATTGTGGGAGAAACGACGAAATGGGACAAGATTAAATGGATTGCATTTTGCAAAAAGGAACCAAGAGGATTCCGATGTTGATAAGATTGTGCAACTTACAATATTTGTAATAAAATCAATGACATTATGCAAAAAGTTAAATTTCCAGAGATAATTTTCGTCTTGAATTTATAGTTTATTGGGGGTAAAGATCAATTTTAGTTAGATAACCAGTCTATAGTTGCAAGGTTAAAAAGTTGCAAAATCTTAGCAATATTGGAATTCTTGTGGTTCCTTTTGGCAAAATGCAATCCAAATACTCTTGATTCAATCGGATTTTGTCTTGAATCGAGAGCCAAGCATCTAAATTCAAGCGGATTTCCTTTTGATCCAAGCAAAAATCCGATTGAATTCAGAGTATCTTTTCGAAACTTTTTTCCCCAGCAATAGAGAGTTTGCAGGTGTCTGAAATTTGATAAATTTCGGGTTTAAGTGGAAACTACTGAGTGAACTGGACACGAGGATACTCTTGGTTCATGAATTGAAAAATTATTGGAGAGGATACGACAAAATTATCTACTCTAGTAAAATACATGTGTTTAAATGGGAACTGCCGTCAGATGACGTCACTAGCCGGTGCACTTTCTCACATTTACATCTATTTTTATACTATTTCCCAAATCAGAAAAAAGTATAAAAATGCTGTGAAATCAGCTCTTTGAGCACTTTCAAATGAAGCAATAAAAAAAATTGCCTTAGAACCAATTTAAGGTTTTAAATAATTTTTCCTCCTTGCTTACCAACACTGGAAAAAAAACACATTGGATCTTGAGTCCAGACTCTTGAAAACATTGACAAGAAAAATACTCTTGATTTAATCAGATTTTTGCTTAAATTAAAAGGAAATCCGCTCAAATTAAGAGGCTTGGTTCTCGATTTAAGCAAAAATCCTATTGAATCAAGAGTATTTTTTCTTGTCGATGTTTTTAAGAGTCTGGACTCTAGATCTAATATGTGTGTTTTTTTTTTTTTTTTCCAGTGAAGTTCTGATATATAATTACCAGATTCCGCTGATCCTTGCAATTTTTGACTAGTGCACGAAAAGACGAAGATCGTTGAGCGAAAGGAGTGTCATTAGAAGGAAAACAAGATGGAGCTGGTGAAAAAAGAATGAGCTGTAACGACAAAACTGGATGCGAAAGGTACACTAACTTAATGAGCGGAGACTCATTATTCAACGAGAGAAATCAAAGGAGAAGGGAACATCTCAGGGGTCATTAAAGTTACTTCCCCAACGCGCGTCTTCGGCGATGAATCGATCGATCTTCCATTTAAACCTATGGAAAAATATCGATCATCAGGGTATACCTTCATAATCGATTCTTTACCATAGCTTCAAATGGGAAAATAACGAAAACTTGACTCTTGTCTGCTTGTTAACTGCCTGTTAACAGCCGCGCTATCATTCCGGTATTCTCGGTTTTTCACCTCTATGTATACCGTGATAAAGAGAAAAATTCCTGGTTGGAACAATGACTTCCTTATGAATTTTCCAAGCTTTGGGGAAAGTTTCCACTCCCTGATGAATCCAGTTGTTTCCCAGCTATACTGCCGGTACACAGTGGATTCACTGCAATAAAAAACACATTGCGATCTAGAGTCCAGACTCTTAAAAACATTGACAAGAAAAAATACTTTTGATTCAATCATATTTAAGCTTAAATCAAAAGAAAATCCGCTCAAATTAAGAGGCTTGGTTCTGGATTTAACCAAAAATCCGATTGAATCAAGAGTATTTTTTCTTGTCGATGTTTTTAAGAGTCTGGACTCTAGATCCAAAGTGTTTTTTTCCAGTGCAGTGGATTGAATCAATTAGAGAGGTCGGACGTGAAATTTGTGACTAAAACTGCAAATTTTGATGTTCATATCGTCACAATTTCAATTCTAAGGGGTACTTCCAGGAGAAAATTTCACGAGGAAACCAATGGGACCACTTTTAGAACTTCAAAGCTTTGTATAAACGGAGTTATACGGTTTTCACGCACTGGAAAAAAAACACATTGTATCTAGAGTCCAGACTCTTGAAAACATTGACAAGAAAAAATACTCTTGATTCAATCGGATTTTTGCTTGAATCATAAAACGAAATCCGCTTAAATTAAGAGGCTTAGTTCTTGATTTAAGCTAGATTCTGATTGAATCAAGAATACTTTTTCTTGTCGATGTTTTCAAGAGTCTGGACTCTAGATCCAATGTGTTTTTATTTCCAGTGCGTTTCCGAATTGTGTCCGACTTCTCGCATCGATTCGACCCACTGTGCGATATTATAGTTAGAAAAGCGAAGAAACTCCTAGTTCCAACACCGATTTCCTGCTGATTTTTTTAATTTCCCGGGGGATATTCTCCGTTCTCAGCAGTGGCGTGGCGTGAATAATCGATTATCGATATCTCGCCGTTTAAAACTATGGTAAAGAATCGATTACTAAGGTGTTCGCTGCGAACACCCTGATAATCGATCTTTTTTCATAGGTTTAAATGGCATAACAATCGATAAATCGCAATTCACGCCAGAACATAAATCCAGTTGTTTCTTGGCTATTCCCTAACTCAAAACCATGCACGGAAAAAAAAAATTGGCCTCCGGCCAATTTATGCGCGGCGCTTCGCGCCGCGTACCGGCGCTACGCGCCGGCATTTGGGGGGCTTCGCCCCCCCATCCGCTTAGCGGATTGGTGCGGGGACCGCACGGGACTTTCTCGCTCGAGCCGGCGCTTCGCGCCGGCATAGACACTTTTACTGGAATATTTAGAAAAATACTGCCAATTTTACAAAATCATAAAGTTTGATTGGAATTTTGATCACAGGATAATAGTTATGAAATTTTTATTCAAACCATTGAACTTCATTGTAAATGTCTTCGCGATATGTGGTGAATTCATATATTCGGACTCGACTTGTTGATTTTATGAGGCATCTTCAATTAAATATGTAATTGATTAACTAAGTCTCCTGTCAAAGATGGCGATCCGTAAAAATCTTAGCTTTTCTACGATTCATTAGGATCCATTAGATTCATTGACATCATACTTCAGATACGATTTTATATTATAATCTCTCCTTAAGCACGGTCAAAAGCCATCAAATATCTACTTGAATGGGTAGAATGACTATTCGATGTTCAAATAGTCTTAAAACTAAACGGTTTTCGCTTAGCATCTCCCAAATTTTAAATTTGGCGGGCGAATCTACCTGCTGGAAGGTTCACGACACGCCCGCCAGGAGCGCCATCTCCTTACCGCGTATCCCCGTAACTCAAAGCGAAAACAATAGAGAGCGCCATCGACACACGTCAACCAGAGACAAGTCAACAAACGTCACGTTATAACAATTATAACCAAGCGGATAAAAATGGTGGTCGCATTTCGATTTTGGCTGCATCTTGAAGCTTTGTGACGTCAGGAGGGTACGGGTTATGCGTGCAATCGAGGTTGAGTCGGCCCCCCGCCTCGGCCAGCTCATGTACCCGATACTCACCAAGTCATCGAAGTGACGTCCAGAGGGTACGAAATGCGACCACCATTTTTTATCCTCCTTGAATTATAACCCTTCATTAACAAGCATTAAATCAGTCATATTTGTGCCGAATTATTACATTATATTTGTGCTTAGTACCTCGTAAAAAGGAACCGCAAAAGATGGAATCTGCCGGGATTCTAAATTCATTAACAACAAACATATTAGTTTTTAATAAAGATCTAAGTGTCAGTTCTTGGCGTTAGCTTGATGATTCATAGTATCATAGTACCTTTGTAATGTGAGTATGTATCTAATTAGTTGTCTAATTTTGCTTTGTGATTACCTACGGAGTAATTTTGGAAATAGTATATGATGCATTATATAATGCATTTGAATTCCTAGGTTTCACCTGACTCAAAGCGTTTGCTGCTATTATCTAGAAGCGCTCCGACTCATTTATCAGAGAATTGAGCGTTTCCTATCGGCCCCTCTGCAATTATGAGATTAGTCCATGAATCCTTTAGGAACTTAAATTAATGACTCAGATGGTGCTTTTGAGCCAACTTTCAAAGAATTAAAGGCATTTTTTCAAAATCTACAGTCCATGAGCTCTCCGTGTGACCGAAGTGCTCTCCTCGCTATATGACGCGTAACCCTTCAATTTTTAGTTTAGTCCAAAGACCTCGTAGGAACTTAAATTAATGAACCAGGTGGTGCTCTTATGCCAACTTTCGAAGAATTGAAGGCATTTTTTTTTATTTTTTTTATTTTTTTTAAAATTTACAGTCCTTGAAAATGAGCTGTTTCGCGGAGCAAAGTGCCTACTTTTGGGCCTCGTAATCTCTTGAATTTTGAGTTTAGTCCAAAGATCTTTTTGGAACTTAAATTAATGACCCAGGTGATGTGCTTGATGCCCATTGTTAAAGAATTAAAGACATTTTTCAAAATTTACAGTCTTTCAAAATGAGCTTTCCGTGTGATTTTGCTAAAAATGGACAATTGAGCGTAGCCCCCCCAAATTTTAGCGTACCTCAAAATCGTTGGACGTGCATAAGGAGACCATAGATATGGTGTCCTGTGCCAATTTTGAATGAAATCGAACAGATAGATTCTGAGATATCGCTGTAGACAGATTTGGGGGACGCCGGACGGACGGACACACATTTTTCCAAGTATGGTTATTTTTACTCCTGGGACCTTAAAACGTCTAGAAATGATGAAATTTCAACTTTTTTTTTTTTTTTTTTTTGGAGGATGACAATACTTCCTCTCTACCCTATGGGAGCGAGAAAGTAAATATTTGCTAAAATTG
This sequence comes from Bemisia tabaci, assembly GCF_918797505.1. Taxonomy (NCBI): domain Eukaryota; kingdom Metazoa; phylum Arthropoda; class Insecta; order Hemiptera; family Aleyrodidae; genus Bemisia; species Bemisia tabaci. The sequence goes on along the minus strand of NC_092802.1, from coordinate 36,832,462 downwards.
CAAAAAAAGGCTTGCAATTTTTGCAATTCGCTTTTTTCGCTAAAATGCCCACCCTCGTGGCGAGAATGACAATTTGGAAAAATGGTAATTTTCCGTAATTTAAAACTTCACCAATTTTGACGAAAAATTCAACTTAATAAAGGCGTGGTTTTTTTTAGAAGAAAACTATCGCATTCGATACTGATATCGAAACTGCACTCGAATCCGAGATTTTCCCTCTGAATAAACCACGCCTATATTCTATATTACGTTGAATTTTGTTGTCAAAATTGATAAGTGAGTTCTTCAGTCTCCTGACAACAGAATTGCGATCTCAAAATTCGAGAAAAATGACGAGTAGCTGAAAAATGGTACCTATGCGATATATCTCATGTCCTTTTGACACAAAATATGACGTCCATCGAATCACTGATCGCATCGATTCCTTGAGACTTTCTTCGATAAACGCGCGGTGTTTTCAGTCCTGGGCATTGTAAGAGAGAATTAATACCCGGTCCGGACATCGATTTCCCGATTTTTCAGAAAACTTCATCATCCCCTGATAAATCCATGTTTTTCTCGCTATCGACACCACGAAAATGAAAAAAAAAAACCCGGTTTCACCACGTGACCCTCCCGAAAGCAAACCGATGCCTATAGTGTAAATCCAAGTATCTCACTTGTGGCGTTTCAGAAGTTCAGAACGTTCGCCTCTACTTTATTTTTTAGAAGAGAAATAAGCCAACTTCAAAGCTTGAACTGTTTACAGGATATTCTACTGACGGAGAGGCAAAATCAGAGATTGTTCGAGGACTTACTAGACTTACTTTGTCTAGTTTTTCAGGGAAACCATGAAGTATGATAGGAAGTCTGCGACGTCGCAAACGGAGTCACGTGATTTCGCACTCTCTAGCTTTTGAGAGGCTTTGAGGTTTCAATACCTACATTAAAAATACCTAGATTTGGACCGAGCTCATCAGAAAGGACCAACCCGCATTAAGTCGATACTGAGAAAAAGAGGTTCGAAGTTTTATTCCTGCATAAGGCTCGATGTAGAAAATAGATTATGACCCCGCTTTTCACAAACTAATTTCTATTTTTCGACTTTTAGTTTTTGGCGGGAGAAAATATACCTATGGCTAGCGGAACTCGAAAACATTCTTAACTCAATTTTTGCGAGAATGTGGGTTGATTCCTCTCTGATAAACTGGGTCCATTCGGTCTCGTTACTTTTCAACATTTTTTAAATTTCCTTCACGCACTTCTGTCGTGCTAATCTTGATTAGAGATGATTAAGAACGCCGTAAATCCATCAAGATTTTCCCGCGTTTCTTTAGAACTTAATACTTTATACAGTGGAAATCGGATATTATGACATCGCTTATAACGACATATCGGGCATAACGAAAAATCGGGCATAACGAAAAATCGGGCATAATGCATTTTAAAATTTTTGGAGACAATGTATCATAGCAGAAGAACTTGTGTAACTTGGGACAACTTTTTTTAGAATTCTTCCGCAAATACCGTGAAGAACATAAGCTGAAAATTTGAGGTGCATGGGTAAAATAGTTTTTATTTTACAGTGGAAATCGGATACAACGACCCTCTAAGGACCGGCCTGATTTGGTCGTTATGCCCGAAATGTCGTTATAAGCGATGTCGTAATATCCGATTTCCACCGTATAAAGTGTTAAGATCCAAAATACGCGGGAAAATCTTGATGAATTTACGGCGTTCTTGGTTAGCACGGCAGAGAAGCGTGAAGGAAATTTGAAAAAATGTTGAAAAGTAACGAGACTAAAGGATCGAGTTTATCAGATAGCAACCAACCCACATTTTCGTTTACGGCGTTTTGGCGTTGCACAGCAGACTTGGAGCATCGAAATCGAATCCTTACCTGGTTGGTGGCTGCGGAGGCAAATGCAAGAACTAAACCCAGGAGGAGGGAAGGTACAGCTGCGGCGTGCATCTTTAGGTAGAGTTTTGAGATCCTTGAGGAAAATCCACTTGTGAAAACGGGAAGATTTGGCGACGGGAAATTCACGCGAGTTGTCGTCGGCGAGCTGAGGACGGAGGCTGCAGGTACGATGCACGCAAACACCAGGTGAACTCTGCCCGGCACGCGAGAAACCCGTCTGAGCAAGCACTCCCCCCGTTTCCCCGCCCCCCTAGACCCCCCCCCCTCCGAACAAACCTCTACCCGCCACCGCACGGTGGGTCCGGCGGACGCTAATGGGAATGCACACGGTCATGTATGACAATACTGCCGTGCTAAGGAAGAACGCCGTATGAACATTGACAGTTGCCAAATTTCCTTCGATAAAATGTTTAATTTTGAGAAAAGTTGTGAATATTTTTCCTTGAAATTTGCAGGAACTTAAGGTGAAATAACGAGCAAAATTATCTGAAAAATTGGAGATAAAATATTCAAAAGTTCGCCAGGAAATTCGTGTTTTATCAAAGGAAATTTGGCAACGCTTGAAGGTTCATACGGCGTTTTTCCTTAGCACGGCAGCATAGAGGGAAAAAAGGAGGTGTTTGCACCTTGAGGTTTGTTTTACCCTGTGACGTAGGTCGGTGCAACCTGGCCAGCGAAATCCGGAATTCGAAGTATGAAAAACGGACCATAATACCCCATTTTTTTGCGTAAATCAACTCATGATATAATTTCAAGCACTTTTGATAGGATGACTTTTTTCCATAAGTTTCACTATTTCCAAGAAAATCGATGATAAAAATCGCTGTGCCGTCCGTCACAAAAAAATTCCAAGATGCCCAAAATGCAAACACCTCCTTTTTTTTCTCTATGGGTCCGGCGGACGCAAATGGGAAATGCACACGGTCATGTATGACAATACTGCCGTGCTAAGGAAGAAAGCCGTATGAACATGCAAGACCTGCCAAATTTCCTTCAGTGAAATGTTCATTTTTGAGGAGAGATAAGAATATTTTCTCTTGAAATGGTCAGATAATTTGGATCTTAGCACGAAGAACTATCCGAAAAATTGAACATAAAATGGACAGCCTTTAACAGAAAGGAACCAAGCCACATCAGCTATTGCCAAATTTAACCGGGCAATTTAATTTTTTACGAGGGAACGTCTGTGTGGATTTCTTTGACAATTTTAATGAATTTGCTACGTGCTATGGAGAAAATCCCCTGAAATTTGCACGAAAATCTGCACAACCATTCTCATGTAAAAAATTAAATTAAAAGCATGTACCCGTGCAACTTGTATCCGAAATTTTTCCTTTTTTCCATCGAGGATCAGATGAGAAATAAGTGAAACTTTCAGTTCGAGGTGCTCAACATTCTCCTGGCAAAAATGGAATTTTCGGAGGGAAATCTGGCAACAGTGGAGAGAAGTTACAAGCTTTCGTGAAAGGAACGACGAATTATGAAACCCTGTACTGGACAACGGACGTTTTCGCATACGTCGATTCAGTTGTAGTTACTTAAGTATTATAAAAGTTGTAAAAGTAAAACAGTAAAAAGTAAAAGTAAAAGTTTAAGTTGTAAAAAATTTAATTTTGACTCTAATTCTAATTTTTGGTATTTTCTTGGCTTTGTTTCCCCGCGAAATGGTGTGGACCCAGCACCATTTCTCCACCTTGTTACTTAAGTATCTTTTACCGATTTTTGTCCGCATCGTCCGTGAGGCTGCCGCACTGTGCGCCGGTCGGTTTGGTTGGCCGTCGGAGATAATCCCGAGATCCAGCCACCACAATCACTCACTCCAAGCTCGGGCGTAAGAACCTCGCAACTGCCTCGGAATCCGCGGGTAGATACGCGGTTCCTGCTCAACTCGGTGCAATGGCACTTGATACGAACCGAATGCACCCGATCCTTCATTTCCAGGTAGGAATTCCGGGCATTCAACCCTCCCCTCCCTCCTTCCATCCATTCCATGTGTCACCGTTTGTCTAGGGGTGAAATCAGTGGCGTGGCGTGCTTTGCGATATATCGATTGATCTGCCGTTTAAACGTAAGGGAAAGGATCGTTAAAGAGAGTGCTCACTATGTTGTAGCATACCCTGGTAAAAATTGGCAGTAGAATCTGTGTTCCAAAATACCATAGACCTACAGCCGGCTGTAAGATTTCCAATAGCTTCTATAGCCGGCTACACAATTTCTTATAGCCTTTTATAGCCATGGCGATTTAACAACAGCCAAGCGATAAAGTGTATGCTAAACGTATAGGACTTAGTGAGTTTTTGGACTACTGCTCTCTTTTTGGGCCGTAGTATCTTGATTTATTTTGCGAGGAAAGCTCCGTACTTTTGATGGATGCCTGCCATTCCTAGAGCGCCTTCAGTTTCGAATGATACTGTGCAATACCTCTGGTGTGAAATAGTTGCTTCCAGCGCCGTGGCAGGCGGGCAGCCAGCGCAAAACGCGCGTTGGCGCCTACAAACCTAACAGGGATACTTCACGCGTTGCACAATGCGTAGAGTATCCCTGTTAGGTTTGTAGGCGCCAGTGCGTCACCGCTCCGCTTTGCGCTAGGCTCTAATATTTAATCTGGCGGAGTCAGCGTCATTCAACTCATGATTTTGAAATGTTTGCACATCCTGTATGGATTATTCTCATTTTAATTGCTGAAAAAAAAATGTATTGAAGGAAAATATAATGTGTGTTTTGTGAAAAGGTGGCTCCGTATCAAACTTAATGATTTCCAAAGCACACGAATTTCTACACAATTTCTTATAGCCTTTTATAATCGATGGCAAAAAAGCAACAGCCAGGCAATAAAGTGTAAAGCCCGGCGATAGGAACTATCGTCCGGCTGCATACTTTTTTATCGCTTCGTATAGCCCGGCCGTATGATTTTCTCCGCATTCTACAGCCAGCTATATGATTTTCTGTAGCCTTCTTTAGCCGGCTATGAGAATTCCTATGGTATTTTGAAACGCAGCTCTAATCGCCAATTTTTGCCAGGGTACTGCATAATTGGATTGCATTTTGCAAAAAGGAATTAGAAGGAATTCAATGATGCTAAGATTGTGAATTTCCATCCTTTGCAATAAAATTACTGAAATCATGAAAGAATATGAAATTTACATGGTAATTTTTGTCTTAAATTTACAGGTTTTAGCGAGAAACTGTCAATGGATCATCAGGTTTTTCTTCCAAGACAAAAGAAGTTGCACAATCTTTGCAACATTGCAAAGCTCCTCCAGACCCCCTCGCCCCCCTCCCCTCCAAATTTCGTTATTTTTTTACCCTAAAATCGGAACTGGTCACAGAATCGTGCTTCGACGCTTGATTTAGATAAGCTAAAAATAAAAACTTCTGTCCACGCTGCAACGTTCTAAGTTCAATATTAACCGAGATATCGCCCTTTGCAATGTCACACTGAAAAAAAATTCTCGGCGTTTTTACCAAGGTCCGTTGGTACCTTTACCATCTCACTTTTTTTACCAGTTATTGGTAATTTTACCAAGACAGACTGATAAGCTTACCTAAAAACCGGTATTTTTGCTGTTTTTTTTTCAGGTAAGAATACCACTTTTATTGGTTATCAATTCCCGGTAACTTTGCCATTTTATCTCGGTAATTCTACCACAGTCGATATAAAAGATTGGCGTTTTTACCAAGGTCCAGTAAAATTACCGAGAAAGTTCAATAATTTTACCGAGATTTCTCGGTAAAATTACCAATTCCATAAATGGTAATTTTACCAAGAAAAAACTGGGATCAAATAGAACCCTGAATTCTCGGTAATTTTACCCTTTTCTTAGTAAATAATAAATAATATAATAAATTATAAATAAATAATAGTAATAGTAAATACACCAAGATTTTTTTTTCAGTGCAGGTTTTAACGTCATCCATCGCGGCAGTGACACCCTTGGTCTCTTCCTCTTTATAGTTTGATCAGTGATGCAGAGGGCGAAACGCGAAACTTTAACGACATTAAAAATAAACTGTAGTGAAGTGACTGACCGGACCGCCTAATCTCTTCGCGTCGAGTGCGTTACCTCGTAATAAGCTCCTCGAAGCGCGAATCCGTCTGTTCCTTAGGTTTGTTTACGTAAATGAGCGATATCTCGGTTGATATTGAACGCAGAAAGTTGCAGTTTGGACAGATGTTTTTATTTTTGGCTAATATATAAGGATCAAGCATCAAAACACGCTTCTGTGACCAGCGCAACTAGCCCATTGAAAGTTGGTACAGAAACAAAGTTAGGAATCATCCTTTCAACCAAACCCAAAAATTTATCGTGTGCTCAAATTCCGTCGTAAAATAAACCGATTGTGAGTTAAAAAGCGACGTTGTCACATGGCGCATGGTGCTTTAATGTTCAGGCGAGTCCTCGAAATGAACGTAATGTTTGGGCGTTGATCATCAACCTGAGAAGTATGTATTTTTATTGTAACGTGAAAAAATCTCCAATTATACTTTACCCTTTAAAATGAAAATTACGACTCAGATGTCTCCTTAATATTTTCTGTGAATATTTTTGAAACAGTGAAATTTACATTCACAAAAAAAGTGGAAGAATAGAAAAAAAACCTATTAGTTAGGTATTTGTTTGCAGATAAATCGTTAGAAGAAACAGTAGTGTATTTCCTTTGGAAAATACACTAAAAATGAAGGGTGCTCTTCACGAGGTCTCAGATCTGGGTCCGACATCATGGGAGATTGCAATAGTGTGTTTTCCTCGGAAAATACATTAAATAGAGAAAGACTTATGAGCAGAGACTTCTAATGTCTCAATCTAAGAAATGCATTTTTTTACTTCAGCTATTGGTATGTTGTGTTTTGACTCGGACTAAAACGGCAGGGCGGCACCTCGACAGTCGACACCTGACCTCGCATTATTTATCACGCCTGCAGTGATGCGACTATTCGCGCTTATTGGATATAAGTGTTGCATGCAACGAAATTGAAGGCGTTCTGGTTTCCACGCGCTCAGGCTCAACGGCATCACCGTCCAGACAGAAACGATGTATTAGAGAGACTCCGCACTGTCTTCTTTACCTACCTATGGTGTAAAAGTTACTCAAGGAAGCCAATTCTCTGATTTACTTATTGGTGACTCATCGTGCTGGATCAACTAAAGATTCTATACAAGTTTTAAGTATGAATAAACTCTATTCTTGATCGGAATGATCAAGAGCAGGTTCTAAACGCGAATTGCAGAAATGCGTATCCCGTGATTAAATGTCATTTTTCAATCATACAATGTTTGTTCTGGCCATATGAGATCAAACTTAAGCTTGTCGGATAAGAAACTGTAAGCGTGAAACTCTTTTTTCAGTCTTTAAATGATTCAAATCCGCCAGCAACAGGTTTGAAACACTGATTGCAAAAATGCGTATTTTGTGATGAAGTGTCGATTTTTAGGGCCAAAAATGAGAATCTTGGCATTCCTGCCTTATTTTCTAACAGTCCAAGAAATTATTCAAAATGCTAATGGAGTCTAGAAAAACATCTTATTCTTGCTATCCTCAAGAATGGACCACTAGACAAGGTACTAATTCAAGCATTCTGATACATGTTTCTTAACCAGAATTTCACGTAGAGCACGATTTGCGCAACGAAAACTAATGAAACAAACTCCAAACGAAAATATTAACGTTTTTATGTCACATTGGTTACGAGGGATTTGAACTGCCCGCTCACAAGAAACTCAAAGCTCTACGTGAGTCAAATCGCGCACTACAACGGTTTCAACAAGCTTCTCAATCGAGTAATGTTCATTTCCCATCATGTGTTGTTCAAACTATAAGCAATTTGCTACAGCTGAACCAAAGCTTCAAGATTGAGGTTGCCAGATTTTTATATCGCAGAGACTGTCATGATAACGTTTAGCGCGCGATGTGAATCACGCAGAGCATTGAGTTTTCATGAGCGGGTGGTTTGAATTCACGCATCAATAATCATTAAATATCTTAGTTAGGAGTTGATTTCGGTAATTTTCGTTATGCGCGTCGTATTTTACGTGAAATTTTGGTTAAGAATCATGTATCAGAATGCTGAAATTCGTACCTTGTCTAGTGGTCCATTATTAGCCTTTTACTAACAATGAAGAGGAATGTAGACAGTTTTTTTTACCCCCCGGAAAATCGTGTTTTCCGAGGTACGCACTTCTGCACTTCCACCGTCGAATTGTCTTTTGTATTTACATGTGGACGGATCAACTTTGGGTCCTAATTGGCAAGTGGACCAAAACTCCCCTGCCGAAAAAACGCGTGGACGTAAATTACTAGAAAAAACAGGTGCACGGACGGAAAACTGGCGCCTACAAACCTAACAGGGATACTTCACGCATTGCGCAAAACGTACGCTGGCGCCTACAAACCTAACAGGGATACCTCACGCATTGCGCAATGCGTGAAGTATCCCTGTTGGGCGCTTCTGGGTACCAGATGCGCCCTTTCCAACCGTTCGACTCCCCCGATGTAACATGTACTATACTACATGCCCTTTTGCCTTATGGGTAATGACGCCATTCTGGTACACCCGGGAAAATTGGATTTTTTTCTGCATCTGGTATTCGTAAAAGTTTTCGTGAAATGTTTTGCTTTTAAGCATAACAATCTCGCACGGGCGTATTACCTGGTTAAACTATTTTGGGGCTTCGTTATGCTTAAATGCCTCATATTCGAGGTTGTAGTTTCAGATTGATTCGAAAAAATCAAGAACAGTCACGTGATCTCTTCATTTTAGTGACGTATTACTGTGCTATTTTGTGATTGGTTCATTTTCTCGGCGCAGCATCGTCAAGCGTCAGCTGTTTGCGGCTCTGGGTTGAAGGTTTAAGGTTATGTCAGAGAGAATAGAAAGTTAGAGGCCCGACTCGATGCTAGGTAACTGAAACAGATGCGCTCGCAGCGCGCTCGCTGGCAACGTACGCAACTACTATTTTCTATTGTTTTCCAGAGACTAGCGGCGGGTATGTTGCTGCCGGACCACCTTCACGTAGGCAATTTGTTATACATCATCCGTCCGCAATACTCTCGCTTGGCCGTATGAAAACGTTCCTCGCATGCGCAGTGTTAAAGAAGCGCCCTCCGACGCTTTGGCGTTGGAACTGCTTGTTAGGTTTGTAGGCGCCTATGCGCGTGCCACGCTGGTTACCCGCCGCGCTGCGGAGTGCCACGGCGCTCCAAGCAACTATTTTGCGAGCTTTCCTCGCAAAATAAATCAAGATACTACGGCATTAAAAGAGAGCGGTACTCCAAAAAACTCACTAAGTCCTAGGATCCGTATTTAATGCCGTTTAGCATAACTTTTGAATTTCAATAGAAAAAAAAGTGACGCGATTTAATCAAGAATAAAATCGCTGAATGAAAGCGGGTTTCTCGTTGATGTAAGTGAATTTTCTTTTTACATAAGCACAATCTCTTCTTTAACCAAGCATTATTTTCTTTATTGATTCAATCACTCCTCTGGAAAATCTCCTCTGCGGTAAATTTGAGCATATTTCTGTTTGAATCAAGTCACTTCCTCTTCTAGTAAAGTTAAAAAATCATGATAAACGTTATTGAATATGAAAATGAAGGAAAATCTTAGACTCTTACCTTTCTTAAATGGACCGCGTTTAGCAGAAATGAACCAAGCCACATCGGCTGTTGCCAAATTTAACTGGCTATTTATTTTTTTACAAGAGAACGTTCGTGTAGATTCCTTTGGAAATTTTAAGAGATCTGCTTCGTATAGGCAAAAAATTCACTGAAATTTGCACAAATATACTCGCAATGCTTTTCCATGGCGCTTAGGTCCGTTTGACAGAACGCGCTATCCGGGATTCTAAATTCCTCAAAAGGAACTCAAATCGGCGCATAGTTCCGTTTGATTGGAAATACGTCCAATTTTTAATCTCGGTTTCAATTATCGGATCGATCGGCTTTTCTTCCTTTTTCCCCCTCTACCCCCTCCCCCCACCGCGTTTACATGACTCCTTCTTCTTTATCGATGATTAGATTATCTTTTTGTTGCGCTCAGTACTCATTTAGTGATAATTAACAATGTGTGCCCTTAGAGGGCACGGTTGTGTGGTAAGAAATTCAATATAAATCATAACCCATATTCTCTCTTCACATTTTTCATTTTCATCATGACTCCATTTAGAATTTTATTTCTTGCATTTCTCGTTTCTGAGGTAAGCGCAACTAATGACAAAAATTTAGTTTTTCACCCTTCGTTTCGGAAACAATGTGCGAGCCATATATTTCGTCATGCAGGTAGATGCTTTTACAGATGAGCGAGAGGCATGTATTGTTGTATTGCTTACATTTAGCAACAATCAGAACTATTGAATAACTATTCAACTTCATAATAATTACATTCATAATAATACTGTGGATATGACTTTATTCACACGGTTTTATAGCGTTACAATGCGTATGTACATATTTATAGAACTCTGTTACCACGGAGACAATTCGATGGTGAAACTGCAAAAATGCGTATATCGGTTGCGGTGTTTGAAAATCTCCGCTCCTATTTTATTTTTTAAAAGGAAACCGAACCAACATCGTAGCTTGAAATTTTCACAGAATATTCTTCACATAGAGAAGAAAAATATCCGAAGTGCTCAATAAATGATGTTAAGTGGTTTTCCATATGAAAAATAAAGTATGACAGGAAGTCTGCAACGCCGCACACCGATATACGCATATCTGCAGTTTCACCATCGATATCTGGTTGAAGCTTAATTAGCTTTAACATCATGAGTTGTTTATTAAACAAGTAATCCAGTTCAATAATTGTTCTCTCCAGAGTAAAGTATATCAAAAGCGCAGTTCTTCTTTGAAATTTTAGTTCCTCCTCCAAAGTTTTTATTTTAACTTACATCAATGTGTGACCGCTGAAGGAAAAAGGGACTTTCGACTACATTGAGGTATTGATATCAGAACCGGTAGGTGTGTCCCATAGGCATTTAAAAATATTTTAAATCTGGCGAGAGGAGTGAAGTATCACACGAAACTGAAGGCGTTTTCGACTGGTGACAATGGTGACTCGACTTGGTCTAAAGCTTGAAGTTCAAAGACGTGGTTTCGAGGAGGATTGGTTTATGATTCCAACAAAGGCGTGGCGTGAATTGCGGTATATCGATTGTTATGCCATTTAAACCTATGGTAAAGAATCGATTATTAAGGTGTTCGCTGCGAACACCCTGTTTATCGATCCTTTTCCATAGGTTTAAATGGCATAACAATCGATATATCGCAAAACACGCCACGCCACTGGATTCCAATTCTTTATTATGCTCAGTGTACGAAGATTTGAAGTCATAAGAAAATGTATCTCCTCCTTTAATACCGCAGACTTGAATAAAACCACGAAATTTTCGGGAGTTTTTGAAGTGAAAGTAGGACATTTCTCTAACCGGTATAACACAGATCATAGTAAAATGCAAGGTTACAGCGAGATAGGAATTCCAGTTTTACAAAGTTGCAACTTTTCCCCTAATTTTAACGTCATAATCTCAATCACACCGTTTTAAATTTCAGTTTTAAAGTGATTAACGAGTTTTTCTGAATTCAGAACAATAATTTGTTTATTTTTGACTGAAACAAAATTATATTTTCTTCCGGCAGTAATGCGGATGCTGTAAAATTACCATTGACTTGTGAAATAAAGTTATAGGAATTTGCAAAGTTTTTAGCGTACCGCACATCCTAAAATTCACAGAGCTTCGTTTGCCATTGGACGGTCTCAAATCGTCGCCCCCCGTGCATAAGGGCGTAATTACACTTCTAGATGGACCCTGCTGTCCATATAATTTAATGCTTTCACGGGCTCATCTGTATGTGTAGTTACGCGCCTTTGTCAGCCAAGGAACGAAATATTTATTAATCATTTTCTTCTTTTTTCAGACACATGGATTCCTATTACAACAGCCAGAATCAGACAGCTATGCGTTTAGGATCGATAGAGGACCTACTTCGGATTTAAATAAAACATATAATTTAAAACTGCAGGTGAAATAACTTCAAGATCTACGACAAATTTTGCGATTTCAAGTACATAATACGTACAACGTACGTACATAATATCTCTCGAATGAAACGCTGGAGTAGCTATATAAGGATACTGTCGTGGTAAAGAAGAACGCCGTAAGAGGATTCGAGAGTTGCCAAGTTTCCTCGGATAAAATGGATAAAATAATTTTTTCAGGAAAATTATGAATATTTTGCCTTGAAATTTTCAGAGACTTTAGATCAAATTACAAACAAAATTATCTGTGACATTGGCAGAAAAAATTTCCTGAAAATTAGTGATTTGCCAGAGGAAACTTGGCAACGCCTGAAGGCTCATACGGTGTTTTTCCTTAGCTCGGCAGAGTAGGGCCATGTCTGAATATGGAGTTCTTAGGGTCAAAAGGGCAGCCAGCCTTCTAACACAAAAAATGTCACTGCAAGCCTTCAGATTCCAATATCACACCAAGATGGCGAAGAATATGCATAAACAAGCGTTCTTCCACAATAATTAGTAAGTTTATGTTAAAAGTAAACATAAGTGCATAGAGACGTAAAGACGGAGCATTTTATTCAGTTCATGAGATATGATAGATGCTCCGCAGCCCGTGACAAGATACATACAATAAAAACAATTTAAATAGCGGGTAATAAGGCTTTAGTTCACACACAAGACCAAAACGTTTCGGCGGAATTTTCAGCCATCCTCAGTTGGATGAATAAAATAAAAATGGTTTCAATCTTATCCAATTGAGGATGGCTGCATTTTCAGCCGAAATGTTTTGGTCTTGTGTGTGAACTTACCCGCTATTTAAATTGTTTTTTATTCATTCAGTTCCCGCCTTATATTTGAATTTCAAACTTGTACCCGTTTCGCCGCCAATCCTCTTGCCAATCGGAGAGTTTGTATGAATTTGCATCATTTTTTCTTCTAGCGTTCCGTCTTTAGGTCTTTGATAGGTACTCCATGAAACATCAGACAAGGTGCGAATTTAAGCTTTACACCGAAAAAAAATAGTTCTGTTCACAGGGCTCCTGCACTTCTTTTGTAACTGTCACAGAAGCTTCCATTATTAGGATAGAGTACTCTGTTCCTACGACCGAAGTTCTGTTCTCATAACAGAAAAATTCTGTAAGTGTAACAAAGAAACTGCAGGAGCCCTGTGAACAGAAGGTTCTGTCGTCAGCAGCATCCATTTTTTTCTGTGTATGGCACATGTTTTCTAAAATTCTCTAAAAACTCTATTGTGATTGGTTCCAGAAAGAGGTCAAGTCCCTCTCGGCGTTCTGCTTCGGTAGGAGGAGCGACGCCTTCTGCACGTATCAATGCAGGAAAGTAGCCCAGATCTCCACGAAGAGGATCTGCGAAGACTCCTGGTTCCTGTCCGAGGCGTACGAGGAGCTGGAACCCTGTGACCACTTCGGGGCGGGTTCCTGTCGCTGGTTCAGGTGTCACTGCCTACCTCTCTCCGAGCCTAACGCAACGGAGGTCACGGAGGCCATGGAGGTCGCGGAGGTTACGCTCGGATTCTGCAAGAAAACACTCCTCAGGTACGGAGATGGTAAATTTCATGAAACTTTTGGAGAATTTTGGGGATGGGTCCAGAATAGAGTACCTGTATACTAGAGTCCCTTTATACCCAGAGTTACGACAACTCACTTTTGGTTGGGCCAGGATTGGGCTGAAAGTGGCCTAAAAAAAAATCCAATTCTGATTGGTTCTCGCTCATGGAGGCCGAAACGAGTGCACCAAGATGGCGGTACCTCGAATGTGAACAAGAATAATGAAAATATTACCTAATTGTGGTTTATCAAGAGTAAATTGTTATTTCCATAGGTCCAAAATGAAAATAGATTAAGAAATTATTCACAAACCAATCTCATTTTCTTTTTAATTGATCACTTTGTTGATGTTGTTGTTTTTGTGTGACAGACATCGCAGGATTCCTGATCCTTATCCCTCAATATCGTTCGTTTGGGTGCACTCGTTTCGGCTTCCATGGCCAGCCAAGGACGGCTGCCAGTCAGCTGATAATCGAATTGTCATAACTCTGGGTATAAAGGGACTCTACTGTATACTGCCGTGCTTAGGAAAAACTCCGTATGAACCTTTAGGCGCTGCCAAATTTCCTACGGTAAATCACGAATTTTCGGAAAGTTTGATAATATTTTTCTTCCAATTTTTCAGAAATTTCGTTATCAATTTAATCTAAAATATCTAAAAATATCAATTTAAAATATGCACGAGTTTCCTCAAAAATACACGTTTTATTCGGGGAAATTCGGCAACTCTAGAATGTTCATACGGCGTTTTTCCTTAGCACGGCAGTATACGGGAGAGTATTACCATCTCAATCGTTTTACTACAGAAAAAGTGTGCCGCTCTCTGATTGGTCGGCTATCATAAAACCTCAAAGTTGGACCAATGTAAACAAACCCCAGCCCCTCCGCTCCTAGTTCGGCCCAATGTAAACAAAATGGCGGGCAAGTTCTACAAAGTTCTAGACGTGATTTTGGGTGTGATGGAAATTTTTGTTTATCCTACTCCTGAATTTAATTCGGATCCAACTTTGATGAATATTTTTGCCGAGAATTAAGCTTTGAGTGTGATTATCATTCATTTCTCAGCCGATAATCCGTGTTCCTCTGGGTCGGGTTTGTTTATATTGGTCCAATTTTGGATCTGCATGATAGCCTGAAACTGATGAGCCAATCAGAGAGCGGCACAGAGATGACAATACTTTCTCGTTTACAGGTACTCTAGTCCAGAAGATCAAAACACGCCTGAAAACAGTGATAATCGATTTTGAAATTTTTCACACCCCCCCCCCTTTCTCACTCTCTCTTCACACCACCCACTCTTCTAACAGCTGAGTTTTCGACATACTTATGCACCCTTATGGGATTACATTTTGCAATTCAAAACTACGATGGGTCAGTTGTGCTGTTCACAGACTCAAGTTTTGATGCTTGATTCTCGTAGACTAACTAGAAATAATAAGATCCGTCCAAAAACCAACTCTATACGTTCAGTATCAGGCGAGGTATCGCGCTTAAAAACTTCTGTTCATGACGTCATCCACCACGGTGGTGATATCCTTGGTTTCCCCCACCTTGCTTTCATCAGTCAGTGATACTAACATTTCATAGATTACATGGAGTCGTCATATAATGAAGTGAGCTGGGGTCATGTCCTCGTCGGCAGTTTCCCTTTTCGGAGCATTCGACCCTCTTCAGCACCAAAAAATGGCCCTTTCCGGCTCGCGCATCTGCGACCTCCTAGCTCCTTTTGGCGCAGGCCGATGGGGAAAACGACCCTTTTTGGCTCACGTTCAAAATTTTAATTTTCTTAAAAGTTTGTAAA
This sequence comes from Bemisia tabaci, assembly GCF_918797505.1. Lineage (NCBI taxonomy): Eukaryota > Metazoa > Arthropoda > Insecta > Hemiptera > Aleyrodidae > Bemisia > Bemisia tabaci. The sequence continues at coordinate 36,817,181 of NC_092802.1, read as the reverse complement.
AAGCTCACTAATCTTTATTTCAGTTTCACAATTTTCTTCAATTTAACAAACTAAAAAATTTATTCAATTCAACTGTCGCCTTACACTGCATATTTTTTCTCATTTTTTGTTTTTAAGCGCTCAGCCGATAGGCAGGCACTTCTTGTTTCCGTTTTGCCACTGGAGTTTTTCTATACTGCCGTGCTAAGGAAGAACGCCATATGAATCATCAGGCGTTGCCAAATTTCTTTTAAGAAAACACGAATTCTGGATACAATTTGTAAATATTTTTCTTCCAATTTTCCATATAATTTCGTTCGCAATTTTACCTATAAAGCTCCTAAAAATTTCAAAGAGAAATATACGTAGCTTTCCTCAAAAATAAACATTTTATAGAAGGAAATTTGGCAACTCTCGAATGCTCATACGGCGTTTTTCCTTAGCACGGCAGTATAGTAGAGCACTCAAACGATTGAATAGCTCACCAACTCATCAAAACATGGCCGACGAGAGAATTTTCTTTTTATTAGCTAATAATACCCTCTTTAACGTTATTAAATATGAATTACCGGATGAAATAAACAACATTCCCAAAATTTTCTTTGCTGGAAAGTTCATAGTTATTTTATTATTATGTCTGAAAGTCCGGATATTGAGTTCTATTTCATCGTGGCTTTCATTCCGATAAGCCAAGTGCCATAACTCGCTGGACAGAGTATAGCAAATTTCAAATTTTTTGAAATGTTACTTTCCATCTCTGTTCAGGTATTTCAAACTCAACGAAAAGCTCGGAACGCTAGGGTTTCAAAAGGATTGATCGATCGCCCCCCCCCCCCCCTCAAAAAAAGTCGCGGGAAAATACCCTTCCCAAGTTGCAGTGATCGCGATAAATAGCGATTTTATCGGTTGGTTATCGCGATTATATGGGTGGCAATATATCGAGGTATTATCGCATTAAAAATTGCGATATATGGCGATTAAATAGCTATACATCGCAATTTTTGGTTCGATAAAATCGTGATCAGTGTTCGTCGATAAAATTGAGATTGAATCGCCATTATAGCGATTTTTATTTCGAAAATATCGCGATGAAGTGTCGAGCGGTTGAAAACGCGGTTTTATCGCGATAAGGTCGAGGGAAATCACTCAGATGTTGCCGATCCTGGCGATTTTATCGCCGATAAAATCGCAATATATAGCGATTTTTCCGTTGAGAAATGCTACTTGGTTGATGGACTCGGATATATATTCCCCTGACGAATGGGAGATGAAGATGCACGAGAGATCGGAGGACGCGCGGAGAGAAGGAGAGGGCAGAATAAAAAGGAGAAGGAGAAGTGAAAAGGAGAAGTTAATCCTTTTAATCGGTAGGAGGTAAACACCAAATATTATTTTAAAACCATTGAGGTGAGAAGTTTTTGAGTGCAGATCAAATGCGGCCACTGATATGTAAAAATGTGGAGGACGAAGAGGACAAGAGAATTCGTCAATTTTCATGGACCCAAGTCGCTTTTCCCATGGACGGTCACATCAGTGGCTATTCCACCAAGTTGGCAACACTGTTGATACTCTTTTAAAGCCATTGAATACATCGATTCTAGATGAGACAACCTACCTCGCCTGTGCAGTTGTATTTTAAACTATTTTTAGCTGCTGAGCGAACATTTATCTTAAAATTTTAAGCAAATAATCATGAAAAATACAGAATTTGTAAAATTTTAATTTTTAAATAAATGAGAAGCATTTGAAGAGGAAGGAAGAAGTTTGTGGATTTGATGAGTTATTTTCCTTATGATATTGAAAACTTGAGAGCTCATCGCCTCAAATTTACAAACTTTTGCATAGGCAAACAGTCAAATTAACTTCGACTGTATGCCTAGGCATTTGATAAAATCCCTGATTTGACTGATTGCCTGCGACAAAATGCATTGTATCAGGCGAAGCTTGAAACGGCCAAGTGGTGGGAAACTTGTCATTTTCTCATTCTAATTTGTAAATTTTGAGTAAAAAGTTATTGTGCGAGAAAAAAAAAACTTAAAAAATTACTATTGAAACGGCCGAAAAAGCAGTTCACTACGTACACGTGCCGACAGAAAAAAACAACAAAATGCTGCTGTTCTCCTACAATGAAAAGTACTGCATTTTGCAATTTGCACCTGTAAATTCCGGCCCGGTTTAAAAACAACGTGTGTACCATTACTTTCCCTATGCACATAAGTGTTTTTTCAGATGAGCCAGAATTTATAGGTCCCAATTGCAAAATGCAGTCCATAAAGCAGAGGTCTTCTCTAACGCGATGCGGTATCCCGTATCCGACTCGCCTGACGTCAACTTTTAATGAACACCATTATGCCATGATAAGGAAAAACGCCGCACGAACCTTAAGGCGTTGCCAAATTTCTTCTGATAAAATACGAATGTATTGAGGAAATCGTAAATATGTCTCTTCTAATGTTTGAGACCTTTTTCTTCGCAATTTAATCTAAGACATCTGAAAATTTTAAGGAAAAATATACATAGATTTCGTCAGAAATACATGTTGTATCCAGAGAAATTTGGTAACTCTCGAATGTTCATACGGCGTTCTTCCTCAGCACGGCAACATTCACTGCGAAGACGCTTTTCGTCCGCTGCCGACTCGATTATTCCGATAACGGATTTTGGCTGTTTTGAAAACGCCTTCAAATGCGGCGTGATACCTCACGCATTCCGGAGAGTTCAAATAGTTGTATCATTGCGCCTTAGAAACGTGACGGAAGATTTAAAGAGAAACAGCCTTCATGCAGGCTCACCACATCCCACCGCGGGCCCTGGTACCAGTTTTAAGCCCCGGGCCCCAAGCACGGAGGGGGGGGGGTCCGAGGGGAATCGAGAACCGAGGATTTTTATAGGAGAATTATAATTAAACAAGTGGTTAGAAATGGAAACAAAATAATATGAATTATGCAAAACGATGATCCGGGTATCGGAACTTGGCTGTTTTGAAAACGCCTTCAAATGCGGCGTGATACCTCACGCATTCCGGAGAGTTCAAATAGTTGTATCATTCCGCCGTAAGAATGTGACGGAAGATATATATATGGAAATAGCCTCCATGCACGCTGAGCTTGTCGATTTCCTCTGAAATTTTTGCAGTGGTGAATGCATAGCTGAAGTGCGCTTCAGCTAGAATTGTATTTACGAATGGGTGGTTTTTACAGGAGGATTATAATTAAACAAGTGGTTAGAAATGGAAACAAAATAATATGAACTATGCAAAACGAATATTCCGATAACGGAACCAGGCCGTTTTGAAAACGCCTTCAAATGCGGCGTGATACCTCACGCATTCCGGAAAGTTCAAATAGTTGTATCATTGCGCCGTATGAATGTGACGGAAGATTTAAATGGAAATAGCCTTCATGCAGGCTCGCCACATCCCATCTCGAGCCCTGGTACCAGTTTTAAGTTCCGGGCCCCAAGCACGGAGGGGGTTGGGGTGCGAGGGGCGTCCCCCGAGAAATTTTAGAATTTATACGACTAATCGGTCGCATTTTAAAGCTTCCATAAAGAATTTTCCCATCAATTTCTGCGGAATAATTATGTTTTTTTTTTTTTTTTTTTTTTTTTTTTTTTTTTTTTTTATACTCTCAGCACAAAATACTTGCGAATTGTTGCATTCAAAACATCTGGAAAATTTTTATTTTTTTTTGGGGGGGGGCATATGATACTATTTTCAGTCTTAAGAGGGCCAGGCCCCCCTGGACTCCCCCTTCGTTTGTCTATGGCAAGGGAGTTGAGCCATGAGCCATTGAAGTCGAGGATGCCCAGACTGGAGACTCTTAGCATCTGACGACGGAAGAAAATGAAACGCAGTTACTAAAAATATCCCTCTGTACTGAAAATCTTGAAAATAGATAGAAATTTTCCAAGAAGTATACTTCTTTGAAAATTTAAGAAGAATTCTACAGTGTCCCAGCGTGTTTCTGAAAATCTATTCACCTTTTGCGAAATTTTTAGGGTAAATTTTTCACTTTTTCTCACGAACCAAGGGTTGCATGTGAATTCGTAGTGGTTTTTCACGGGTAACACGGGCCCCCTCCGGAGCCCGGACCCCGGTACCAGGGACCCAGTATCCCCCCCTTGTGGCGGGCCTGTGCCGACTCTTACTGAACGTATTTCTGCCAAACGGAACTATGTGCATAAGTACATGAGTCCTGAGACCCATAAGAATTTATGCATAACAGGGCTCACATCACGATTCACATAGTTCCGTTTGGCAGAAATACGTTCAATTGACCTCGGTTACACGAACTGAAAGTTGAGTTTAACGACCGAATTCCTGAGGAGATATGAGACACTGTACTCTCCCTTCATTTGCTTGATGTACAATTTCATCCTCATTTAAGCCAAAAAAATTGGATCACCTGCTTCACAGTTCAGTTCACCCTATCCAAGTTGTCTACATAGCGTTAAAGCCTTTGAGTCAGCCGGCAAGACTTCACGGACTCCTTCATTTTGTAGAAATACAATTTTTCCTAATTGGAAGTCACATTAGTAATATCACGCGTTTAGTCCCATCCAACTTTCCTACTCAGCGTTACATTTCTCAGCGGAAAAGAGAGCACGCTCTTTTTCAATGTTGCAGATATGCGAGGAAGTTTAGTTGCTCATGGTCGTGGCCGGCTTTGTGAAAAGTGAGCTCATCTCCAAGAAAAAAAAAACCTTCGAAACTTGAAACTGTGCGCGAAAAACGATGGCGAGATGCGCCTGGAAAACTATGAGGATCCTTGAAACATCGCGCCATTCCCCCAAGTCCGATCTCTAGTGGCGTGGCGTTCTGGCGATATATTGATTGATTGACCATTTAAACCTTTGGAAAACTATCGATAAACAGGGTGTTCGCAGCGAACACCTTAATGATCGATTCTTTATCATAGGTTCAAATGGCATAACGGATTAGGAAGCGAGGCTTTTTTATGTTGAGGCAAAATTCACGTTGAGGCAATTTACAGTACACTTATAGTGTATACAGAATCCCACAAAAAACCCTTGGGAGGCTGCCATTTGGACGGCAATAAACAAGAGAACTAGACTGTCCCGATTTTTCAGATGATCACAAATGGTATAAAAAATTGGGACAGCAATAAATTCTAGGGTGTCGATCGATTCTTCAATTGGATTACATTTTGCAAGAAGGAGCCACTATTTCTGGCCCATTTAAAAAAACAACATACATGCCATGGGTTTCCCTACGCAGTTATGTGATTTTATGGAAGAGCCAGAGATAGTGATTCCTAATTGCAAAATGTAATCTAACTACTCTCCAAATGGTAATCCTCATAAAATGATTCCCAATCTTTCATCTTTATCATACGGTAATTGGCCGATACTTTTATCGCTTTACCTGTCAAATCTTACGACCAGAAGAATGCCACGAACACTTCACACGATTAATCCGATTTTTCGACATTCTCCTTTTAGGATAGTTATTGTGCTCGTGAATCTGGTATTTAGTCTCATATTATAGCCTCGCTGAAGTAAATTGACGTAATCAAGTGCTCAATCATGAGAGTGTTCTTAATACTGTGTTTAGTTGTAGTAGTTCGCGAAAATTCAGCAGAAATTGATTGGTGGGAAACGAGTGTCATATACCAGATCTTTCCACGATCATTCAGGGATTCTGATGGAGACGGCATTGGTGATTTGAAGGGTATTAAAAAATTAAGCAAAATATTCGAAGATCAAGAAATATTTATAATGTCGCACGCTGCTCAAGTCAGAGTCTGAAAAATGCGATGCGATGATAACAGTTTTTATGAAATTACCACATCAAACTTTCAAATATAATCGCTGTAAAGCTTGAAAATGGGAGCTTTAAATTTCTTAAAAACTGCAGCATTAATGCAGTGAGAAAAATATTGCATGCGTTCATCTGCATTTCGCTGTGGGAAATTTTGAGCTGCCGCTTCTTGCCCAAGGATTAATTTTTAAAGTGTTTGTCCTGTCACCGCAAAATTTTGGAAACAAATAATATGACGAAGTTGAAATTACACATACGTATGTACCTGCGAAAAATTTGTATTTAACTTTCGTTCAACAACTCATGATTTTCAGTACTTAGTAAAAGTATTCAAAACAAGTATTAAAAAAAAAAATTACCTACATAAATTAGTTTTAATTATAAACTATGGACCTAGTTCCTTGCTGGCAAAATTATTGAGCGCTATCTTACTAAGAAAACTTAAGTCCTTGAAGTATTTAGGATCAAAAGGACATCCGCCCATTTTTTGATCAAATTGACCCAAGCATTACCAAATTGTAATTCATATGTCACACCCAAGTAGATAAAAGTACATCAGCAAATATAATATTTTTGGGATAAATAGCGAGAGGGATATCCTCCCCAATATTTTCAATATTTACAAATATGTTCTACTACGGGGTTATGTCCGCTGGCCGCTACGCGGCAAGACCCTGGAGGACGCTTCGCGCTCTCTTAGGCCCATGTCGACAAAAGAACGACCAAAAAAAATGAGATCTTCATACACGACTTTCATTTATCCAAATTTCCCTCTGGCAGGGAGCGATTGGACCAATAAAAATCGAATGAAAAAAAATCGGCATTTATTTCAAACTTCACGCCAAGACTGAAACGAAACGGGACAAACGGAACCGAGCGTTTTGTCGCTTTTGGATAGTCTGTAGCAAAGGAGCATACCTCCGATTCACTTACCCTTCTATAACAGACAAAGATTCAACATTCCCCGCTTACTTCGATTTTCCGCTAAATTTGAAATTCTCGCCATTTTTCATTGGTGGGAATCCAAATTTTGCCCCCCCCCCCCCCCCTCCGAAGCTACCTAGTTTACTCTAGTATAAAAAAAACCTGGATCCTATTTACAAATTCTGATTACAGCGGAATCATCTAGGGACTGTCACCTATCGATAACCACAAAAATCATGGACATCGGCTCCGTAGAACGCTGAAACAATCTGTGATAAAAAATAAAAATTTACATTGTTTAAATGAAAAAATTGGCAACTTTACCACGTAATATAAAAAAATCTGGGTCATATTTTCAAAATCTGAAAAGAGCGGGCTCATCTAGGGACAATTGCCTATCGATAGCCGCAAAAATCATGCAAATCGGCTTGGTAGAACGCTGGAACGAAGCGTTACCAGTCATGCAAATTTAAGGAGTCTCGGAGCTTATAGTATAGATAACTGAAAACGTTAGCGAATCAATTGTTCATTTTAAGATTTCTTTGAAGTAGTACTCAGACTTCCACAATTGTTTAGGGCCAACTACTTGAGGATTACTTGTGAACTGCAATTAAAGAACTAGCTCAAAACTATTCATCATGCTACCAAAAATGTACAGTTGTTTCATTTCTCTGAAATTAAAAAAAAAATTATGTTGTCCTCCTCTAATCATAAATTATTCGATTTCCGCAGAATACTACTGAAAACGTTTATCCCCAGGGTTCCTCATACACAGTGCTGGCTGCACATAGAAGCGTGATCTTTTTTTTCACGATGATTACTATCGTGGGTCAGAGCAAACCTAATGAATACTTTGAACTAGCAATGAATGAAATAAAGTATTTCTTATAGTCCGAATGGACATAATGGTTCATCAATGGTTCATGGTTCATCTAAAAGAGGCGAAACTGCATATGTATAATGTAAGCACGGAGAGCACTCGCTTTGTCCGAAAACTGAAAAATCGCGTAGGATCATTGAATGCCTGTGGAGGGAGAAGAGTTGGTTCCTCTCTCAATTCTTATTATAACGAAATATACAAAAACAATTCCTGATCCATGATCTTCATGTAACCTTCACGTTGACAGGAATAATCGAAAAACTGGACTACATCAAAGACCTAGGGGTTGATGCGATTTGGATACAGCCAGTATACAGATCCCCTATGGTTGATATGGGATACGACATTATATCCTTCAGAGAAATTGACCCAATATTTGGGACCATGGAGGACATGAAAAATCTTATTCGAGAGGCACACAAAATGGGTAAGTAACAGCAATCCAAAGAAACGAATTAAATGGATTGCATTTTGCAAAAAGGAACCACTAGCATTGCAATGTTGCTAAGATTATGCAACTTCTTTTGTTTTGGAGGAAAACCCCGATTATCCATTAATAGTTTCTCTTTTACTCGCTAAAAACTGTAAATTTAAGACAAAAATTACCATCTAAATTTCATAGTTTTTTACGATATCCGCAATTTTATTGCAAAAGATAAAGTTGCACAATCTTAGCATCATTGCAATGCTAGTGGTTCCTTTTTGCAAAATGCAATCCAAATGTCTTCACGCTGAATTTTATTATTGTATATTATTATTGTCATCCTCGATAATTCTAAGCTTATTTTACCATTTTTTTAAAAAATAGTTTTCTCTTTCCATAGGGATTACTGAGAGTAAATGAATCGCTTCACCCAACAATCATTGATATAGTCGCCAATGAAATGTTTTTTTAGAGTTTTGTCTCATTTCATGCTAGATTCACCTAGAAGAGCTCCGCGAAGCGCCCTCGGGGGATCGGGCCGCGTAGCGGTTGGGGGGCGTACCCTCTAGTTACTGTATTAATTACGAGGTTTAGTGATTTTTTGCACGTATTGGTTGCAGATTTGTTGGTTGTGATGGATTTTGTAGTAAATCATGTAAGCGATCAAAGTGAGTGGTTCCAACGATCCGTAAAACGGGAGGAGCCCTACACAGACTATTTTATATGGCACGGCGGCAAGGAGATAAATGAAACGCTGAAAGTTGAACCAAATAATTGGGTTGGTATAACTCATGGGTACATACCGGGATGGGCAAAAGAAACGTTGAACGCACGTATTAAAAGTAGAATCCCCATTTGAAAATTTTGATATTTTGGAAGGGTGCTCCCATCCTGGGGGGTAGTGAGATCGGGAGGTCGTGATCTCCCCCCCCCCCCAATTAAAAAAGTTTTCTCCCTCGGTGATTAGAACAACAATACAAACTTGATACAAGAGTCAAGTCAAAAATTGAAGAAATGTATCGTGTATTGAGCGTTTCTTTTGCCCATCCCAGTGAATATATGGGGCAGGTGAGCGTCAGCGAGGGCGTCTAGCTAAATGGTAGATAGCAGGCATCCAAAACGTTAGTTAGTTAGTTAGTTAGTTAGTATGATTTTAAGACATTCAGCGTCTCAGGCTATTAACGTCTTTACAGATAATTTTGAAAATGGGAGTATAAACGAAAATTTAGATGTTTAAATTAAGAGAGGTGAAGAGTTTTAAAATTTTGGTGGTAATATTGGGTTCATCGCATGTAAGAGGGTTTGTATTTCTGTTGATTGTAGGGGAGTAGATCTGTGATTGGAGATATCGAAGGGAAGAGCAGTCAGAGAAATGCCTGCTACATATACATACATACAAATCCGCTTCTGTAGTGCTCTCTGACGCTAAAAATTGATTAAATCGAGTGCTTTGTACCACTTGAGACGGAAGCAACGTTGGAAATTTTCGAAAGTTTTCGGTTAATTCAAGTGTTTCTAAGCTCTGCCCGGTTTATGCTCATTATTAACACAAATTTGAAACGACTAGCCATTGTCCGAATGCTATGCTTTAGGACACATACTTCCGAAATAAGTGGGACTCGTGTGGAGCAACGCAGATGTGGCTCTGTATTTGCAAAAAACGCGCTTAAACTGTAAAAAGTTTATTGCTTATTGTGCCTTGCGTGCGTAGAAAACGCTAAAGTAAGTACCCATCCCATGAGCTTTGTCCGGTTCTACCTCCAAATTAGGAGGGAGCCAGCACGTATGAAAATGCTTGGAGAAACTGAATAGGGAGCGTATATCGTCACCTTCCAGGCAAAGTATCACAAGCGCCATGTGACGTTTAAAAATTTCCGCCGCCATTTTATTTTTTTACTGAGAAATTGTTGGTTGAATCTGTTTGGAAATTTCACTAAATTTTATCGGCAGCACAAAGAAAATTCAGTGAAATTTTCGGACAGCTTCGTTCAACAATTTCTCTGTAAAAAAATAAAATGGCGGCGGAAATTTTTAAACTTCGCATGGCGCTTGTGATACTTTGCCTGGAAGGTGACGATATGGATATGTCTGTAATTTTGGGAGTCAGGTAACGAAACGGATATTTTTGAAAAATACATATATATGAGCGGGAAAAGTGGGTTTACTACCGCATGATGAAAAGTTCAACATTGCTGTATCAAAAGATACCTTACACAAGGAGGAAGTCCTCATGATTACGTATAGCATGATGTCAACGAGCATTGTATCCAGGGGCGGACTGGTAGTCGAAAAGTTAGGAGGCGACCTAAATGTGGGGACCCCTCTAAGAAGGTCCGGGGGCCCTCCCCCGGAACATTTTAAAAATTTCACACTTTTTAAACGCAATTTTAAGCATTATTGGACTTAAATTCTACAGCACTTGAACTATGAAACAACCCACTCTTAGGATTTTTCGGGGGCCCCTTCATCAAATAAGCTTTAGGCGACCTTTCATGTCTCTTAGAGACAAATTTTCAAGGATTTTAGGGCCTTTCAGTGACTGAAAAGGATAGGAAAATTACAACACATTACGGGGGAAAAAACGGTGATTCGAAAAAAAATTCGCTGAGGGGCCCCTTTGGGACCTCTGCGGCAAATTGTTAGGAGACGATCGCCTCTCCGCCCCCATGGCCAGTCCGCCCCTGATTGTATCAACGAGCATTGTGTCAACGAACAGTTTTTCTAAGTTTTTGTGCACGGGACAACCGTGAGTGAAGACACTAGACACTGCGACACTGCCGGTGGGCCTGCATCCTCCCTGTTGCAGGGTGTACACTCCGGAGCGGCCAAGGGCCCGGTTGGCCTCTGTCTCCTATTTTTAGAACTATGAACTGAGGTATTACATTGATCATTATTTAACGTTCTTTTTCTCTTACGACCCTAAAATTTATCCAAAATGGCTAATAAATACTGTTTTTGTAATGGTAGTTCGTAGCAAACTCCATACAGTTTATGTTTTAAATTAAATAAAAAAAAAGTTTTGACTCCGTGATCATCCAAAAGAGGAAGATCCTATTACCTATCATCCTAGGTTTCCTGGAACCTATTATCAATTTCTCATGTACAGTCATACAGTTTATTAATTTCAGGCAAGTTTCTTCTCTCCGAGCGCCTGGAAATGGAATGAAAACCGTAAAGAATACTACTTTCACCAATTCAGCGAGCACCAACCAGATTTGAACCTCCGCAATGTTAAAGTGCGATATGAAATAGAGGTAAGCACCGAGCAAAGTAAAAATGATCACCCATGGCTCTTATGCTTCATGAGGAAAATGCATAATAACGAGTGGATATGCATGACTTTTGGGGCACATGATTCTCCTCGTCGATTAGAGCAAAATCTACCTGCGTAGCCAAGGGGTGTGTCCAGGGACCGAATTTTTTCGGCTCTTTCACACAGAGATCCATCGATGAGTCCACATCGTGTCACCGGCCGATCAGAAACGCTAAGGCAGACTTGAGAGCAGTTGAGACTCGTTCTGTGTGTATTAAAGTACAGAAGAAAGACCTACAGAACAGGGTGGCGTGAAACGTAAGAAAGAAATGAAAGATTGGAAATTTCAGTGAAATATCTCATGAAACACGAGGCTGTGAAATATTTCATATTTTTCAGGGGCAAAAGTATGCAACCCGCACTTGAACACCCAAAAATAGAAGAAAATTAAGATTTTTACAACCTTCGAAACATAAAAGGAACTCGTATTTTTCATTATCTTTCATAAATTTCTGAAATTTCATGAAATATTTCACGTGAAATTTCAAGATTTTATTTTTCATTAAATTTTGCCACCCTGCTACAGAATTTGGCCTGGAAAGGGGGGGGGGGCGTCTATCCTAGAAGATCTGATTGAGCCGGTCTGTTGATTCTTCGATCTTCAATTTGATGAGTCTAAAACAATCAGTAATGTAAGATATTTGCTCTACAAGTGTCGTGTCCTGCCTCGCCGGGTTCTGAATTGATCGTAGATCGATGTACATTTCTGACTGGGCTTTTTTGTTTGACTTCCCTGCGAAAACGAAGACGTTCAGATGCGCACTCAAAAATGCATTCCTGAAGTGTCGTTTAAGGTGAATCCAGGCTTAGAACTTCGCGATTTGGCCACCACGTCGCGCTGCTCAGAATAGCCGCATATATTTGCCAAAATCATAAAAACCGTATCACTTATTCAAGATTGGGGATCCAGGGATATAGCAACATACTTGAGGAACACTCAGTAAAAAAATCTTCTCAAAATTCCCAAAAATAAGGTCGTAACTACCGCGGAAAGTAATTCCCATTGCTGCAATGGGAGAGAGAGAGGCAGAACATGAGGGACTCGGTTGCGCACTCGGCCGCCACCTCTGAGCTGAAAGTTTCAGCCGTACTTTCTCTGTGCTTGTAATTCTAATTGCCAATATTTTTGGCTCAAAAAATCAAGCAAAAAATAGTCTATATCTTGTGGATCTGCTTTTTGTAATTTGAGGAATATTATTTCAGTAATCGTCGAAGGAAAGTGAAATTCTCAGTGGCGACTGGTGGCGCTATCTCTAATCTTGAATTATCCCTAATCGAACCCTGGATTCACCTTAAACGACTGTGCCACATTCGTCGTCCCTAGGTCAGTAAGTATGGAAGCCACAGCCCACATTTTGGGAGGGCAACATTAGAATTTATTTAAAAAATCAAAGCAACCCTGAAATGAGGGTAAGGAGTTAGAGAGACGAGCAGAAAGCCCTCCATCAGGTCCTCATGCGACGAATTCACTAGACCATTTTTATTGTAACACGTGGATGCAACTATTCAAGCTGTACAGGCGGCTGTGTTGCATATACGCACGGAAATGACGGCGCTCAATGCAATAGAGCTCCGTGACACTACTATTCCCGTTATCGTGAAATCCCCTTACTGATCATAATTTCCTAAAATTAGAGCATCAGCCTATGGATAAATGGACGTATTTCTATCATACAGTACGATGTGCGGGTGAGAAATATGGAGTGTGCTCGTTATTAATTCTCGGGCGGTAGGAATGAGTGAGAATTAGACGTATTTCTATCAAACTGAACTATGTGCATTCAGACATGAGCCCTGAGACCCATAAGAATATATGCATAACAGGGCTCACGTCATAATGCACATAGTTCCGTTTGATAAATCCGTCCAATTATAAAGCGTCAGTGACGTCAGCAGCAACGAAGCCGCCGCGACCCTCTGTGGCGGTCTTTAACTCATAATTCCTGTCCAAAAGGCTCTTTTGCCATGCCCACCACGGCTCATGAGTTAGCATACAGTTGGCACATAGTTTCGTTTGGTGGATTTAAAATCCCGTTTTTCCAATTCTTCATAAGGAATCAAGCCCGTTTTTACATTGTTTCTTTATTCAGCTCACCACGAGCGCGCCCCATCTTTCCCACCCGCAATAGTTCTGTTGGGTAAAAATACGTCCATGTAGAATCATTCGTAAATAATAGATTGTGAAGGATTCTCATTTTTTGTCTTTTCGTGACAGGAAGTCCTCCGATTTTGGTTAGATCTGGGAGTGGATGGATTTCGGGTTGATGCAATTGCGTATTTATTCGAGGCGGCACATTTGCTAGACGAGCCTGTAATAAATTCCCACAGAGATGGATTTAGGTGGTTCGCGCTAGATCATATCTACACTGTACATCAACCAGAGAACCTCGATATTTTGCATCGGTGGCGAGAGATTTTGGACGGATATGCGAAACTGGATAATAAAACCAGGTATTCTTGAATCTTGAATAAGGCATTTTTTTTTCTTGAAAGGCATCTATAAGGGCCGTTCAGAGAGTTTACCGATTAACTATCTCTTAAATTAAGATTGATAGATAAAATCTGTAAACAGCGTTGAAAAGTCACTACTGTCAGCTTTCCAACATGTTGCAGATTTTTAAATTTGGCCAAGTAAAATTCCAGAAAAATGGGGTTTTCGGAGCCCACTTTCTTTCCGCACGGGTCAAAAAGTTAATGGAGCTTTATCAGCAAGTGAGCTGCTGTACATGTGTATCGCTCATCATGGACAAACATGCATAGGAAAAGTTGAAAAGTATTTAAAACATTAGGAAGAACATTTATCAGTTATGAAATAGCAGTGTTGGCTGTTTTTACTTTAATATAAGTTGCATCTGAACAAAGTTAACGGAATTGCCATAGCATCAACTCTCACTTGCTGACTGCATTGTTCTTACGCCTTTCCACTATCCCGCCCATTCTCGAAAAATTTTGTCAAAGATGCATAATTTTCAAAAATACGCGGCGTTTTCAACATCTTTTCTGTAAATTATCCTAAATTTGGTCACCTTTCTTAGTGAAAGAAGGAACAAGTTGGTATCTACTATCGCCGCGCGATAGCAATACTCGTCATGGGAACTTGGAAAATTGTTGATAAATCACTTAACATTCGGTATCTTTATTATTATGGGTACCCATTGGGATCTGCTATTGATTTAGCAGAAGTCAAAATATGTACCTTCAATTGGAAAAATTGCAGAAGTTGCACCTTTTCTGCGCCACAACGGCAATTTTTTTTTTTTTTTTTTTTTTTTTTTTTTTTTTTTTTTTTTTTTTTTTTTTTACAAAAGTTCAAGGGATAAACCCCCTGCGAAAGTCTGAAAAATTCGCTTCGCCAGAACTTTTTTTTTCGTGTTTTGAAATGATTTAGGCAAATTCTCGGAAAATTTTGTGAGAAACTGTTGTTTGACCTCAAAAATAAAATAATTAACTAAACCGGAACATAAGCGACGGTGTGCAATGTTGCAATCAGCGGAAAAGCGGGTGTTTTGCGCGTATTTCATCATTATTTGACTTCGATCATGGAAGGCGCTCTTGATACAACTATATCACCACGGGGATGTCCATATTGCCGCTAGCTAGATTGAAGGCGTTCTGTACTGCGATGATGCCTCGATCGCATTGCGCTTGTAGACGTGACGCTCATAGCGGCGCAAAACTAGGACGCAGCTTCGAAATTCTCCACCTGCTTCCTGTTTCTATTACAGTTTAACGAAAAATATGAGTCATGATTGCAAAATTTCGGATCATCAGTAATTTTTTCTTTCTTCTCCGAAAATAAAATCTTATAAGGAAACCGATGGTTAAATGTTAAATCCCGTATTTTTCGTGACACTGAGATTGAATTCTTGCAATTTGCCACTTTTAACAAGCAGTAATGAAGTGAGCAACTATTCGAACTTCGAAGTAGGTATGTGGTATCACGCGAAATTGAGGGAAAATCATACGTTTCCGCCAAACTCAAGTAACTGATTTTTATGAGTTTTATGCGCGCATCTGTGCAGTAGTCGCCTAATTTCCGCGATATTTGTGTGAAAATTTTGTGATTTTTTATTTTCTTAACTAAGCAGGGATTCCCGAGTGGGTGCTAAAAGAATGGGGAAGGAAATGTTCTGGTATGGGTGTCCCCAGTGGTCCAGCATGAGCTGCGTACGTCTAACTACACTAGAAACTTTTAATAAACTTCTTCGCCTACCTTGTGAACCAAATCCAACCGGACGTAATCCTTTCATTTTCATGCGGGGTTCATGCCCTGAAAATCGAAGGCGATGAAATGCAGATCTTTAGGTCCGAATCTAACCTGGAAACTCATAAGTATTTTGCGAGAAAATGTTATCAAACATGCATTTTTGTCCCCACTTTTTTCCTCTCCTGCTCCTCCTACTGACGTCATCTTCATTGGCGTCATCATATTGACGTCATATAGTCCTCCTTTCTTATTTTTTTCTTGGTATTTGTTCCTTCTATAATTCTTTGGGCTACAATGTTTAGGCTATTGAGCGTTGAGGACGTTTTTTCAGCAAAGCATCTGATTCCATACTTTGGGAACGAGACTTTCTCCATGGCACACATACCTTTTTACTTTACCCTCGTGTATCAAGACCATACTGCGAACGCAACAAAATTGGATTACATTATTCATGATTTTTTCGATCGTGTGCCCAAAAATCATCTGCCCAATATGATGGTATGATTATCAAAATATTTACCTGATACAAATCAAGTACATTAAATATATTTAGATAGGTAAATCTTTCAACTAAGTAGAGGATTCTGATTAACACTTCAATTTGGCTATGTACTTATACACGCCTAAGAGAGTGTATCAACACTACAGCTTGAGGAATACATCCGAGATTTTCCTGAAGGATTGTGGCACCACACAACTTTTCTTTATAAAGGTGATACGAAAATGCTTTTTCCTGTACCTTCTTTGCAACGCATTTGCGGAAGAAAGCAAAGGCTCATACGACGTTTTACCACATAAATGAACAAACGCGTACCTTTTGTTTTTTACTTCCACACATTTGTCGGGAAGATCAACATCTAAAACATCTGCAGGAAAGCCCTCAGAGATCTTTCCCACAACGCAGCTCTTACGTCCTCGCTCATTTCAAGAGTAAAAATTTGAAAACACGACATTTACAGACTTTAAAGTGAGTAATACGCACCCCAGCTAGTGATAGCAATCCTATGAATATCCTACCAATATCCTACAACTTCGATTAATCTCCGAATATCCTATGAATATCCTGAAATTTTCAGGTCATCCTCAGAATATCCTACGAATATTCGAAAAAATGACATTTTAGATTATTCTCAGACAACCACATGATAATCTCCTCCTATATGCAGAGGATCTCTTTTAAACAACTAATATGGTGTAAATTCTTACATCTTTGTATGCATATAATTCCACTCCGACCCCGAGAGCCTTTCTGGAGGGCTCCCTGCCCCCTTCCCATCTCCTCGCCCTCAAGCAAGCCAAATAACAGGTTGTATACCTCGTTGAAAAAGCATTGACGTAAAAAAATGCGTTGTGGAGATCTCCTAGGGGGGTGATAGGTCAAAATGTCCAAAAGTCAAAATGTACAAACCCTGAATGCCCAAAAATCTAAAAAGGCCAAATATCTGTGATTTCCAGCAGACATATAAGTCCAAAAGTAGGCGAATGTCCAAATTAATGGAAAGAGTAATTGTCCTTATAAGCAGAGTGACGTTGATATAGGAAGTTGTTATGGACAAGAATAATTTTCATTTTTTTTGTGGCTTTTCATAATAAACGGGGTAATATTAGCTATGTTTATCTGTTTGTCAACATCACTTAAAATTTGGAAAATAAATCACTAATTCATTTTTATAAGTAAGAATTTGCCTGCTTTCATGAAAAATTTTATCACCATTTTTTCCTAACCTGCACATCTCCATTATTCGACGCATCTGTTCCTATGGCTGCATTCACAATCAGCTTGTCAACCTGCACCCAAAAATCCAATGACAACTCAACCAATGCCTAGTCTCACATTCCGACATTTGCCTACTTTTGGACTTATTTGTCTGCTGAACATTACTGATATTTGGCCTTTTTAGATTTTTGGGCATTCAGGGTCGGACATTTTGACTTTTGGACATTTTTTTTTTTGGACTTTTCGACCTATTACCCCTCGGGGCATTCCTACTGTTGTTTTGGCTGTTGATCTTTTGTCCACAAAATTTTAGGGAAAATGAACGGAATATCCCTACGCTTTATTTCATTTTTGTGTGAAAACATCGTATGAGCTGCTGATTTTGTCCGCAAACAATGAGCGGAGATCAACAAAGAAAAGAACGTTTTTGGAGCTTGATCAGGTACCGTGGGCCTGCTCCAAACTTCAGCAAGAAGAAAAAGAAGAATCGTTTCTTGTAGATAATGATAATGGCTCAAAAATTATGATGAGCGCATCCGAATAGTCTGAAATACACTCCTAACTTTACAATCTGTGCAAGAAATATCGACGGTGAAACTACCAAACCACGTATCTCGTTTGCGGTGTTTAAAAATCTACGCTCGCATTTTATTTTTTTGAAGTAGACCAAATCAATATCATTCCTTGAAATTTTCACAGAATTTTCTCCGCACGAAGAGGAAAAATCACAGAAATTTTCAAGACTGGACGTTGAGTAGTTTTTCATTTAAAAAATAAAGTATGACAGGAAGTCTGCGACGTCGCAAACCGAGATACGTGGTTTGGTAGTTTCACCGTCGATATGCGTTTTTCTAAGCTCCTCGCTTTAAAAACGATACTACGACACATGTGAACATTTCGTAAGAGGAGACATTCCATCCAACACTTGCGCATTAGGATGCTACGCACTATTCAACATGGCCGTCGCCAATCCGCCGAAACACACGTCACGAAACGGGTTTTCGTCAATCGGCGTGTTTATATTTTTATTTTCCCTACAATGATGAAGACCACGGTTGCGTCAGCCGTGTTGAATATTGCACAGCATCTTAGTGTGCAAGGGTTGGATGGAACGACTCCTATTACGAAATGTTCACCTGTGTCGTAGTATCGTTTATGAAGCAGGGAGCTTGAAAAAACGTATGTTTCTCACACAGATTGTAAAGCTAGGACTGTATTTAACGGTGTCGCTATGCGCTCATTGTGATTTTTGAGCCATTTATCGTAAGAAGTTCATCTTCTTCTTGTTCTATCTGAAGTTTGCAACGGGCCCATTGTGTGTCATCATAATCTGTTCTAACCATTTCAAATATTTCACTTAATTTGACATGTGGGGCCACTGTGTATTCCACGAATCAGAATAGACAATTATTTCCTTCCTGTAGAGGTTATATTCAAATATCAACCCTCAAAGAGGAAATACGACGGATGAGGCAACTCCAAACTGCCCCTATGGAATTCAGTCGTGGGGTGCATTGTCTCTAATATTATTCTTATATTATTATTCTTCTTCTTACATACGTCTTATTCAATACCTAATTAATGTTAAGAGGGAGAACGTAAAAGGATGTGAAATTTGATCATATGTCCGGAACCCAATGAGTTTTGGATTCGGTAATCCCTGGGAGAGGACGACGGGATGTCCCTTGAAGAGATATCAGCAGGGCTTCGACGAAGAAATGTTACGTTGACAGTTGACCGATAACCTTTGGGAAGATAGGCACATGTGAATGTGAAGTGTGTAGCTTAATTTGAAAAAAGCCATTTTTCAAAGTTCAACTACACCCTCCACATGTAGCGGTTGGGCCTTCGTAGACAGAGTGCGTTGTAGGAATGACGAATAATGTATACTTGTCCGATAAAGATTAATTTTTGTACAAGACGCTCTTCAATTTTACGGTTCCTTTGTCTTTAAAATTTAAAAAATCAATTTAAACATTTCTTGAGTCCTTTTTTTGAAATAGGGTTGTAAACGCAGTTTCGTCTTTTCTTATCGTTGAACCCACGACTGATACACGAATTAAATCTCTCAAAAGTTTATGAGTAATAAAGTTTCGGGCTGACTGTGCATTTCGTTTTGTTAAAAAGTGAGTAACACATCAATCTTCCGGTCGGGACATTTTTGCAAATCCTTCCAGTTTTCGATATTTAATTATGCGGATAAATTGGCTACGTCATTTTACTTCCTTACAGCTAGAATCACATGATTATTATAGAGTGAGTACGCGTTTTGGGGCCGACGCTGTTGACGCCTTTAACATGCTTAGACTGCTTTTGCCAGGATCGACGTGTATTTACTACGGAGGCGAGATAGGCCTCGAGGACAGCATGATCAGAAACGACCAGCGGACCGATTTTCTGAACCCGCAGTATGACTCCCGAGATAAATGTAGGGGACCCATGCCTTGGGACGACACGAATAACGGAGGTACATTCTTCTTTCGGTATATGATCCTTTCAGCATGTTAATGGAGATGTTGCATGTGTGAGGAATTTGCGATTTGACTGTTGATTCTTATGTAAAAGTTCGCGAGAAACACGATGGTGACACTGGTTTTCTCTGAAATCAACCCCCAAGCTCAAAAAAAGCTCTCAAGTTGAGGCAAAAATGGAGGGGATATCCCACGCTATTCTGAGAGTCCACCTCTACATCAAGACAAACTCTCCATGCAAAGATAGGGAGCAAATACATTGACAGGGCTGCCACTTTATTTGGGGACTCTAAAACTGAAAACACGGCAACCCTGTCAATGTATTTGCTCCCTATCTTTGCATGGAGAGTTTGTCTTGATGTAGAGGTGGACTCTCAGGATAGCGTGGGATATCCCCTCCATTTTGGCCTCAACTTGAGAGCTTTTTTTGAGCTTGGGAGTTGATTTCAGAGAAAACCCTGGGAATCACGCACACCTTTACCTGATTTCGCATGCAGTGCGCACCAGCATACCCCATCTTCCCCAGTCGCCTGTAGTTCCGTTTAACAGAAATACGTCCATTTGGTCAGTCAAATTATGAAATATATGTAAAACTCCGGTAACTAGTCTAAGAAGAGAACCGGATCGTATCGAGAATTCAGACAATTCCTTACTCCATACTTAAACCTATTTTAAAGGGCAAACTATTGATTAAAATTTCCGAGGGCAACGCGGAACAGGGTTCGATCAATAATTTTCAAATAACTTCTTTTAACATATTTATACTCATAATTCTGATTGAATTCGTTACTGATTTGTTGCGGCTGTACGTCTGAATCAGGGTGGACTGGCCTAAGAAGCGCGATTTCAGGAAATAGATCTGCCATCGTCACGTTCATCTCGGGTACTACTGTGAACTCGACGTCATGTCATAAGAGGGGAACAATGGACCACTAGACAAGGTACGAATTTAAGCATTCTGATGCATGAATCTTAACCAGAATTTCACGTAGAACACGATTCGCGCAACGAAAATTACTGGAACCAACTCCTAACGGAGATATTAACATTTTTATTTCACATTGGTTAAGAGGAATTTGAACTGCCCGCTCACAAGAAACTCAAAGCTCTACGTGAGTCAAATCGCGCACTACAACGGTTTCAGCAAGCTTCTCAATCGAGCAATGTTCATTTACCACCATGTGTTGTTCCAACTATAAGCAATTTGCTATAGCTGAGCCAAAGTGTCAAGATTGAGGTTGCCAGATTTTTATAACGCAGAGACTGTCACGATAAACGTTTAGCGCGATGTGTATCACGTAGAGCATTGAGTTTTCATGAGCGGGTGGTTTGAATTCACGCATCAAGAATTATTGAATACCTTCGTAAGGAGTTGATTTCGGTAATTTTCGTTGTGCGCATCGTGTTCTACGTGAAATTTTGGTTAAGAAGCATGTATCAGAATGCTGAAATTCGTACCTTATCTAGTGGTCCATTGGACACCAATTTTTTTTCAAACGAACTGTAACGTCTGTAAGATAAACTAAGACAGTAGGTTTTTTTTTTTTTTTTTTTTTTTTTTTTTATTTTTTTTTTTTTTTTTTAAGGATGCTTTCGAACAGATGTCGTAGTCAGTTTTAGACCCTAGTTATCATTCACGGAAGGGGTGAACGGGTTTTTTACCTCTTTTGAAAAATAGGTATTTTGGAGGTAAATGGTGTCACATTCACATTTCATCCATCACTATGGCAACCAGTGTTGTTCCAAAAAGTAGGTATACTTCTTTTGGGGAAGACTTGGCTGTTCATGAGTTCTTTTCATAAGTATTATTAAGTATTTTCTGTGACATCCATTCTCGTCCGATGGCATAAGTCTATTTTTGAGTGGGAAATGATTTTTCTTTGCAGGTTTCACGACAAATAAGAAACCTTGGGTGCCGCTAAGCAGTAAATACTGGTTTTGTTAATGTGAAGAGACAATTGGAAGAGTCTCTAGTCATCTAAAAAATTTCAAACGCCTCATGGCTCTGAGAAAGTCACCTATCATAAAATACGGAGATCTAACGACGAATGTCGTTAATACTTGGACTTATTCATTTTCAAGGTTAGTTACACATACGCATATTCTGTTATATACATGCTTCTTTTGGGTAATAACTTCACACATGCCTCTACAACAAACAATAAACGTTGTCATTTCAATTTTACAATTCATTATGATAAAAGAAATAAATGAAATTGATTCTATTTTCACGGGAACAGTATAGTCACAATACATTTCACTATGAATCGCAAATATATTAATCATTATTAAGAATCGGTGAATTTTCAGATCGTTGTGATTATCTGTAGGTATGTGTATTTGTTTGTTCCGACGACCAAGCCATCATGTCCTTCTCCACGCACAATTATCATATCGTACAAAACAGGTGGCTACGAAAAAAAGGAAAGATAATTAAATGATTTGTTTTTCAACATAATTAATAATTTAAAATTTTTAGAATCGAAACAATGATACGATTGTTGTTGTGATCAATCTCGGGTCAGAACCGGAGAAGATTTGCTCTGATGGATCCAATTTTGGCCTGCCTGAACAATGTTTGTCCATACCGGAAGTTTAAATTCTGGCTTCAAGACGGGGTAAGTGTTAGCTAGTACGCTATGAAACTTACCAATATTCCAGTGTCTTTCACAGCTAGGTTTACGCATTTAGGAAAACCTAATTGTTGACCTAGAAGCCGCGTATCGTAGGGTCAGTTGGTTTCTATACACTGTACAGTGGTCCAGTCAATCTACGAACGTTGGCGCGCCTTCACTTTCGGTTGATACTGTGCGATACTTCCGTGGCGGAATAGTTGCTTAGAACGCCTGCAACAGTATCGCTTTGACTTGATGGCAGAGGATTGCGATTACCGCCGCTACTCAAGCGCTTGCGCAGTGACGCACTTCCTCATATCGACGGTGAGGTAAAAAACACTCACACTGCTCCTCAAATTTCGACGTTGCAACTTTTTATTGCGTAATGCATGTGAATAAACCAACACGATTGCTCTAAAATCTGCCGATATTTTTCAGAGACATGATGAAAAATATAATTTAAATGTTTCGTCGAAGGCTTTTCATCTTCTTTCGTTAGTGCGCAGTTTGCGTGATTTCTTTCGTAGGATCAATCATTTTCCGCAGAAACTTGTTTGGTAGTCTAATGACGTCTAGGACAACTGTTCGTATTCGATTTAAAAAAAATTTAATAGCCTTAGACATTTGTGCAAACATTAATTTGATTCCAGTAACATAGGTTGAAAAGATCACCCACATTCAGTCTTTAATTTAGTTTCGAATATGTATAGGTAAATTGTGGAAGTCTTCGTTGCCTTTAATAGCCTCGTTATGCGTTATAGCGATGGTTTGCTTTATAGTAGATTGAGTCAGGACGAAACATGTATGTTATGTATCACTTGTTTCAGGGACGAAGTCAGAATCAAAAGCTCGGAAGATCAGTCATGCCCTGAATTGCGGCCCAAAGCAGGATTGGTTCTTACTACTCATCCAAGCAGTGCCGAAATGGTTTTGAATTCAGCTTTGTGGTTATTTTTCCTTACAATTGGAATGAGTTTCCTTTGGCAAGCAGGATTCTACTGACTCATTCGTATTTTTTCTAAATTCTAGATCACACACCGTGAATAATTTACCTTCTCTCTTTCCGTTTTTGCCTTCTCTTGAGGGGTTTCCTTATACTTTGATATAGTATTCATAAATAGTATTCATAATATAGTATATTCATATAGTATTCATAATCGAGAGTGGTGCACAACCACAACACCAGAAACAGAACAGAAAGTCTAATCATAAAAATTACTAAAACAGCGGCTCGAGGCCATAACTTTTTCTGTAAACTACCACCAAACATAAGGAAAAAAATTAAAGATGAGCCCCGAAGCCACAATGCCCTGGTCAGACATTATCTAATTGAGGAATGTCCCTATTCAATCAACGATTTTTTAAAGGGGACAGGTTGATATCATTGTCTTTTTTTTTTATATATATATACATATATTTATCCTTGTTTCTTGTTTAGAAAAATTCGACGCATTTGTAGAAGCCATGTGCAAGCCAAAAAAAAAAACAAATAAAGATATATATTATTATAATTGAGGGGCTTGAAGAGCAACGCGCATAAGTGCAGTTTTTGCTTTTTTCAGAAATACTTGTTTAAGGCTAGGATCCTTATGGCACAAAGAAAATTCAAACTGACATTTTGATACTTAAAAATTGGAATTCGGGAGCGAATATTTCACAGAATATGCATTAAGACTAGTTTTACTGGAAATAATTAATATCTCAACTTCTTCAAAAACTGCACTGATACACCTTGTCATCCGAGCCCCTCATCACGATTGCAAGACTCGCATAAGGTTTTGTATATCTTGTGACTGGGCAATTCAAAGTCCCGCAACCTATGGACAGTAAAAACGTTCATATCTTAGCTAGAAGTTGATTCCAGTAGTTTTTGTTGCGCGAATCGTGTTCTACGTGGAATTCTGGTGAAGAATCACGTATCACAGTGATAAAATTCATACCTTGTTTCATATTCCACTCCAATTAAAAACGTGAACATAGAGAACTTTCCCAACTTTTCTCAGAAAAAATATTTTATCGGGAGAAACAAGGCAACGTTGGGAATGCTCATGCGGTGTCGAAGCACAACATGGGCCTTTCAAGCCCCATTGTTCGATGCCGCGAATATCCTAACGCGAGTTCGAATAATCGCGCCAAACACGGTGCGGTCGGCGTCAATCTCGCATCAGCGCCTGCAAGGCTGCAGGAATACTTCATGCATTGCGCCAAACAGTGCGGTTGGCGTCAGACGCATATTAGCGCCTACAAGACTGCATGAATACTTCTCGCATTGCACCAAACGCAATGCTAGAGTTATTCGCGATAACTATTCGACTACGGGTATAGGCACATTGCCGCTAGCTGGATTGAAGGCGTATTACACTGTGAAGATGACTCGACACTCCACCGCGCTGTTTTCCCTG
This sequence comes from Bemisia tabaci, assembly GCF_918797505.1. NCBI lineage: Eukaryota > Metazoa > Arthropoda > Insecta > Hemiptera > Aleyrodidae > Bemisia > Bemisia tabaci. The sequence goes on along the minus strand of NC_092802.1, from coordinate 36,792,467 downwards.
GCTTGCGCGTCATTTCTATTGATGGTCCCTGCCCGGTTTCTACCACAATTAAATGGTGAATCTGTATCTTAATTGCAACTATTCAGAAACTCACGCTATCTTTAAACGATGCAGCTATTCTGAAACTTGATATGCGTGAAATTAATATTGGTTTGATAAAAACAAACCCAGAACGAACGAAAATATCGCGTCGAAATTGTTTGTGATTTTATTTTAAATCATTCCGGAAAGAGCCTCCCAAAATTTCGCCCCTTTTTCGGTATTCGATTCGACCATCGAACCAAGGTTTAAGTGGAAGCTTATAATAACAGAAAACTCAGGAAAAAATTTCAAGATGACTATAGGAACCGTTTTCGAGTTACGGCGGGGCAAAGGGTTCAAACTCCGGCTTTATTTTTCGCTATTTTCTTGTTGAATTGATGTGTCTACGGGGTTGTTATCGTTGTTTACACATGTTATACACACCGGTTCCTACGTATTTTTACACTCAAAATCGAGTTTTAATGTTGACGAGTCGATATATCGATCTGTGATATCGATATTTTAAGATTCTTTACGGAAAATCGACGATTTTATGAGATTGAAATTGTTCATTTTTTATTCATGGATGACTAAATGCACCTAATATGACTGTAGTACACCGAAACCTACGTATTTTTTCTTGGAGAATCAATTTTTAACGTTAACGAGTCGATATATCAATCGCGTATATCGAATTTTGCGATTTTTTAAGGAAAATCAATGATATATTGGTATTGAAATTGATTATTATTCTCCATCCGAGAACAACCAAATTTTGAGTTGGAACACATTTCCGGTCGGGTCGATTTACAGTTGAGTCAAGTTTTCGATTGGGGTACATATATCCGGTCGAGTAGAAATTAAGATTTTCGATTTCCGGTCAAGTGAAATTTCGGATGAATAACGAATCCCGTTGATTGTGTTTCCGGTCGGTCAGATTTCCGATCGAATCAAATTTTCAGTCGAGTCAAATTTTCGACAGGGACACGTTACCGGTTGGAAACAGTTTCCAGTTGGGTTAATTTTCGGTCACGTCATATACGGATGGATTACGGTTCCAGTGAATAAGAATTTTGGGATGGGTCAGATCTCAGGTTGGATCGAATTTCCAGTTAGGTTAAGTTTTCAATTGGAGCACGTTTCCGGTCGAGCAGAGTTTATGGTTGTCGATGTCCGGTTAAGTAAAATTCGGCCGGACGATTGGTCGATTGATTTGAGTTTCCGGTGGGTAAGATCACCGGTTGAGTAAAGTTTTGGTCAGCAGGGTTAGATCAGGTTTTCGGTTGAGTAGGATTTGTGGTAAATTTGAGTTTCCAGTTAATATAAAGATTCAGTTGAGTGAATCAAGTGTCCCGTTTAATTGAACGATCCCAATTTTTTAATTGACGATTTGCGATGTCCAGGAATATCATCGATTTTTGAATCCAAGAATTCCGAGGGATGCACCAGAAACAAAAAAGAAACACACGTGCTGATTAAAAGAGAGAAAAGTACATGTAAACTTAAAGATGGAAATACATATCTGTGAAATCTTTATCAGAGTATAAGTCGTAGGGGATCAGCAATCGCCGGCAATTTGCAAGCTCCGTACTTGTCAATTCGTCAAATTGTAATTACGATAACATCGATATAGTAAAGATTTCTTTACGCCTTCAAATCCAGCGATACTCTCCGCATTGCCAAGGAGTTAGTTTAGTTGCTTAACCGAACCTAACACAGATTATTGATGACATTTCACGAACTCGCGGGTATGCTAGCTGGCACCATGTATCCGAGAAGAAGGGGCTAACGTATGTTTGAATTTTGCCGGCGATTGCCAATTGCCTACAACATATATACCTGAGAATGATTGTGAAGAAATTGATGAGAAAAAAAATACGGAATGAACAATCACAATCACTACCAGTGCAAATGTTAATTAAACAATACTAAAGCACGTTATCGATGAAAAAAGTCCAGAAAAGCAATTCTCGGAAAACACGATTTTCCAGGAGAGCAAAATAACTGTCTGAATTCCTCTTTAGAGGTTACCCTTTGGTAGAAGGGTAATAATTCTTGAGGACAGCAAGAATGAGATGTTTCTTAAAACTCCATCAGCGGTTTCAATACTTTCTCGAACTGTTCGAAAATACGGCTAGAAATGCCGAGATTTGCAATTTTTGGCACTAAGAATCGACACTTCATCAGAAGATACGCATTTTTGCAATTAGTGTTTTAAACTTGTCGGTGGATTTGGATCATTTAAAGACTAAAAAAAGGGTTTCACACTTAAAATTCCTTATCAGATAAGATTTAGTTGGTCATTGATGCTCCATCCATCCATGCTTTACGCTTGCCTAATGGACCAGTGGACAAAGTATCTTATCTTCGAATTCGATTATTCACAGTTAATCAACGAAAGCTCATTTTATCCGTGCAAAACTTTTTAAATTCACAACCACTTTTGAGTAAGTTGCGATCTTGTGAACGGCGACTCTTTCAGTTTCGCTTCAGAATACGCTGACCGAACCAAGACATAAAATACACAATCTGATCGAGCCGCCTGCCCTCTCTTCTTCGAAATTAAAACGGAGAGACAAAAAAAATGTTAATATTTTTTCAAATTATTATTCCTCGGCATTTTTCGAATAGGAGGCTCGATTTAAAACACGAAATTATGAACTCTTTGGTCAACATCGTTGTACAAGGCCACTCACAAGGGATATAGGAGAGCGCCTTCAAATCAATCCGTTAACTAAATATAAAATTCTGATACCACTATTCGTGCTTCGGGGCAGTCATTTTGCATACCCGGCCATTTGAAGGCGAATCATTGACTTCAGGATACGGCGTATGAATCACAGCAGAGTCATCCAAAAGGCCCAACAATCCGGGGGCCGCCCCCTGAACCCTAAGGAACCAAATACGGGGGTCAGCCCCCTGAACACTACGGAGCCAAAGCCGGGGGCCAGCCCCCTGAACGCTACGGAGCCAAAGCCGGGGGCCAGCCCCCTGAACACTAAGGAGCAAAAGCCGGGGGCCAGCCCCCTGAACACTACGGAGCCAAAGCCGGGGGCCAGCCCCCTGAACACTACGGAGCCAAAGCCGGGGGCCAGCCCCCTGAACCCTACGGAGCCAAAGCCGGGGGCCAGCCCCCTGAACACTAAGGAGCCAAAGCCGGGGGCCAGCCCCCTGAACACTACGAAGCCAAAGCCGGGGGCCAGCCCCCTGAACACTAAGGAGCCAAAGCCGGGGGCCCGCCCCCTGAACACTACGGAGCCAAAGCCGGGGGCCAGCCCCCTGAACACTACGAAGCCATAGCCGGGGGCCAGCCCCCTGAACACTACGGAGCCAAAGTCGGGGGCCAGCCCCCTGAACACTACGGAGTGAAACCCGGGGGCCAGCCCCCTGAACACTATACGGAGCAAAAGGCGGGGGCCAGCCCCCTGAACACTAAGGAACACTGATGCCAGCCGCTCCATTGAATCGGTTTCCGTTTGACGGGCATAAGTCCAAAAATCATGAGCCCTGGCTGTCGTTGATCACGCAGGACGCTAGGTCCCATGGGTTTCGGACCCATGTCCGTCGAACGCAAACCGATTCAATTGTTCATTCCAGCGAAAAAACCGGTTTGAGTTTTCTTCTGTTTTCCTCTGCTGAACTCTTTTAGTACTCTCAAAAGCATTAGGTTGAAGTTTTACGTCTTGATTTGCAGTATTTACAATGTTATGTGTGTTTAAAGTAAATCTTTCCTGAAACACACACAAAACAGTTGGCTTCTCAAGCCCCCGTTTTCTGTCCTCGGACTTTGAACTGGACGTATTTATGCTGAAAGGAAGTATCGACGGTGAAACTACCAAACCACGTATCTCGGTTTGCGACGTCGCAAACTTCCTGTCATACTTTATTTTTTAAATGAAAAACTACTTAACGTCCAGTCTTGAAAATTTCTGTGATTTTTCCTCTTCGTGCGGAGAAAATTCTGTGAAAATTTCAAGGAATGATATTGATTTGGTCTACTGAAAAATCATAAAATGTGAGCGTAGATTTTTAAACACCGCAAACGAGATACGTGGTTTGGTAGTTTCACCGTCGCTATGTTACATAACACGCAAACCCTATGCACATAGTTCCTTTTGGCATAAATACGTCCAATTAATGAGAAATGGCAATGTTTTGATGTTCTTTACGCCGAATGTTAAAAAATCAACCACAGTAGGTTGTGGTTTAGATACCTCATTTTTTTTTTCCACCCTTCTCCTTTAGAGCACAATTTGTCCCGTTGCGTCACAAGTATTGGTTTCCTTTTATTGTTGTGACGAGGTGTAAAATAACTCCGTCCTATATCCCTATGGCTAAGATTGAGTCAGGCGAAACACGTATTGAGAAAAAATGAGCTTAGTATACCACGGTTTCAAGGGGTCCTTCCCTCCGTAATTTTGACGCCAAGCACACGTGACCACACCAATAATTGACCCTGTGACATAAAATCAAAATTTGAGGATGGGAAACGGATAATTATGAAAAAATGCTCTTAAAGTTTCTTACCGCTGTTATTCAAGAGAATATTAGTAGGTAAGCGGATTGCTGAGCAAACACAATGGAGCCACATTTTGCAACAAGAAACTTCAATTTGTGTCTCATTTACACTGGAAAAAAGGGATTAGATGATTCCGACCCAGTTAACCTGGATTGGTGTTCACTGGAAAAAAAGTAGCTTGGATCTAGAGTCTAGACTCTTGAAAACATTCACAAGAAAAATACTCTTGATTTAATCGGATTTTCGCTTAAATCAATAACCTAGCCTCTTAATTTAAGCGGATTTCCTTTTGACTCAAGCAAACATCCGATTGAATCAAGAGTATTTTTTCTTGTCATTGTTTTCAAGAGTCTGGACTCTAGATCCAAGTGACTTTTTTTTCCAGGGTTGTGTAGACTTTATATTTGTCATCGACAGATATTGCCATCTCATATTGTTTATCTCTACGAGTATTACCGAGTTCGAATCATCTAAAATCTTTCATCTGTCACTAGATACCGCCTCCTTTGCTATTTCTTTAGGTAGATTTTAACTCTTGGGGACTAATAAAAAAGAACGCAATTATCACTTGTTTCCTCATATTGCTGAGTGTTTTTAAAGATGAGCCAGAGATCGTGGTTCTTCATTGCAATATGAAGTGCTTTTATGGGAGAGTTAAAAGCTCCAAGTGCTTGTGACGTTGAATGAAATATAGAGTGGTTTCGGCGAACAAATTAATTTTTGGAAGTTGCTTAGGGTCACTCGCAGTAAATTTTTAGATTTCAAATAAAATCATGTTTGAAATATCTAGTTGTTAAATAAATATAATTTCATCATGTAGTTTTATTATTTTATAATTTAATTACAAATTAAAACAATAGAAAACTTTAAAAGTTAAGTTCTAAAGTAAGATAAATAATGCTACAATTATGTTAGTCCGCGCTCGTATGCAACACGTTTCTGTTCATTACAATCTATCGCATATAAGTCCTTTTTTGCTGGTAATTTTACCTTGGTTTTCCCCGATCACGTTTATTTTTAGACTTCCACGCAGGCCCGCAACAGACGCTGGGATTAAACTTTGGATGCAACTATTCGGGCTCCACGGATGTCCGTGTTGCATACGCACGCAAGTGAAGGCGCTTGACACTCGTAATTTTACTCGCGGCGTGAGGGGCTGTACTGCAGGGATTCAGAATGACAGCTTCTTCAATTCCTCGTTTGAATACTGCGTAGATATTTCGTAGGTGCGAATAGTTGCTCTGTAGATCGCTTGCAGCATACAGGCCCACCACAAGGGGGGGGGGGCGGATACTGGGTCCCTGGTACCGGGGCCCGGGCCCCGGAGGGGACCCGTGTTACCCGTGAAAAACCACTACGAATTAACATACATCCCTTGTTTCGTAAGAAAAAGTGAAAAATTTACCCTAAAAATTTCTCAAAAGGTGAATAGATTTTCAGAAACACGCTGGGGCACTGTAGAATTCTTCTTATTTTCAAAGAAGTATACTTCCTGGAAAATTTCTATCTATTTTCTAGATTTTCAGTACAGAGGGATATTTTTAGTAACTGCGTTTCATTTTCTTCCGTCGTCAGATGCTAAGAGAGTCTCCAGTCTGGGCATCCTCGACTTCAATGGCTCATGGCTCAACTCCCTTGCCATAGACAAACGAAGGGGGAGTCCAGGGAGGCCTGGCCCTCACAGAACTGAAAATAGTATCATATGCCCCCCCCCCCCAAAAAAAAAATAAAATAAAATGAAAATGTTCCAGATGTTTTGAATGCAACAATTCGCAAGTATTTTGTGCTGAAAGTAGAAAAAAAAACAAAAAAACACATAATTATTTCGCAAAAATTGATGGAAAAATTCTTTATGGAAGCTTCAAAATGGGTCCGATTGGTCGTATAAATTCTAAAAATTTTCGAGGGATGCCCCTTGGACACCCCCCCCCCTCCGTGCTTGGGGCCGGGATCTTAAAACTGGTACCAGGGCCCGAGATGGGATGTGGCGAGCCTGCATGAAGGCTGTTTCCATTTCAATCTTCCGTCACATTCATACGGCGCAATGATACAACTATTTGAACTCTCCGGAATGCGTGAGGTATCACGCCGAATTTGAAGGCGTTTTCAAATCAGCCAAGTTCCGATACCCGGATTATCGTTTTGCATAGTTCATATCCTTTTGTTATATTCCGTACCACTCGTTTATTTTTAATCCTCGTAGAAAAACCACCCATTTGTAAATACTTCGACGATAGCTATGTCGATCTGTTTAAGATCATCATCAGGTCACTACATTAAAAATTTTGGATGTATAAACATTACATGGTAAAACACTAATATTAGAAAACTTATTAAAACATTTTATATTTTAATATTAGTGTTTTACCATGTAATGTTCGTTTTACGGATTTAGTGAGACAACAACACATTTTAGGTACAACATTTTTAGTGTAGTGACCTGATGAGGATCTTAAACAGATCGAAATAGCTATCTTCGAAGTCTAAATATCAACGTGATCGGGGAAAGCCAAGATAAAATTATCAGCTATAATGCATACCGATAAAAACAGCTTCAACTTCAGTCCCTTTTTATAAACTATGGGTGTACGTGATACTTTTCTGCGTAAGTGCGTTCAATTTCGACAAAGTAAGGCGTAAAACACTTGATGCGAAAGTCACGATCATAACGAAGATGATCGTGTTCATCCGGGTGATTCATATCTCAACGAAAATAAAACAAGCATTTAATTAATTCTACTCACATCGGTCACACCGAAAACATAAATAGATGAAGATACAGGTAAATAACCCATGCCGTTGCGCAATTCTTGACCCCACTGCGTCACAAAAAAAGTGGCTACTGGACTGAGGAACATTGCATGAGATGATGATAAAAAATCGACCTATGAATATGCAAACGCAGCTACTACAGTTTCGAGTAGAACTAGAGGGTACATCCCGTGACTACTTCGCGGTCCAACCTCCCGACGCACTTCGCGCCTCAGCCGTTATGCTTTACGCGTTACTGTACTGCTGTGCTAAGGAAGAACGCCGTATGAACATTTAAGAGTTGCCAAATTTCCTTCGATAAAATGTTTTTTTTTGCGGAACGTTATGAATATTGCCCCTTGAAATTTTCAGGAACTTCAGGTGAAATTGCAAACAAAATTATTGGAAAAATTGAAGGAAAATATTCACAAGTTTACCAGAAAATTCGTGATTTATCAAAGGAAATTTGGCAACGCCTGAAGGTTCATACGACGTTTTTCCTTGGCACGGCAGTGTAATGATATTATGATGTAGAGTAAGATTCGGCTCCATTGCACTTCAAAGAAATAATTGTTTAGTACTCCACCCTTCATTGATGGATATTGCAGACCGCCGCGCCAGTCCACCGTACTATTAATTGGATTGCATTTTGCAAAAAGGAACCACTAGCATTGCAATGATGCTAAGATTGTGCAACTTCATTTTTTGCAATAAAATTGCGGAAATCGTGAAAAACTATGAAATTTAGATGGTAATTTTTGTCTTCAATTTACAGTTTTTAGCGAGTAAAATAGAAACTATTAATGGATAATCGGATTTTTCCTCCAAGACAATAGAAGTTGCACAATCTTAGCAACATTGCAATGCTAGTGGTTCCTTTTTGCAAAATGCAATCCAATTGAGAGTTCATATTTGGAACATCAATAATTTGGTATTTTTGGTCATAATTTTTCTTGGTGTTCAATCCGTCGTCTTCCGGACGAAAAAACGTAACTCCATTCCAAAGTTGCAAAATTCGTTCTAAAATTTCGATTTTTTACGAGAGTGTGCCTGTGCAATCTTTGTCAAACAGTTCTCTGATTTTTGCATGAGATCAGAAGAAAAATCAATGAAATTTTCCGTTAGGAATGCCCGAGAGTCTCCTGGTTCCTGAAAAATGCAATTTGAGAGGGAAAATTAAGCATCATTGAGATACAGTCATGCTCTTTCGTGAGAGAAATGATGAATCTTGCTCAGTTTGACGTAACAATATGAGACTGAGCCTCAATGTCGAGGATAAAAATAATGGGCTGCGTTTTGCGATTGAAACTTTAATTTTTGACTCAGTGTAAGAACAATACATGGACTACATTTTGCAATTTGGAACTATAAAGTCTAGCCTGGTTTAAAAACAACGTATGCGCCATTAGTTTCCCAATGCACATAAGTGTTTCTCGAGAGGAGCCAGAATTTATAGTTCCAAATTGCAAAATGCAGTCATATGTAACATTAGTTTCTCTCCGCACAAAAGTATCTTCAAGGATGAACCAGGAATTGCAGCTCCCGAAGCAGAATGTGGTTTTAATATAAGGAGTGTCTTCGAATTGGCAATTCTCAGAACTATGGGCTCTTGGTGTAAAATTGAACTTCATTTTGGTATAGAGAACTAATATCTCTGGCTCACTCGCAAAAGCACCTATCTGTGTGAGGAAATTAATGACGCATATCAACGGTGAAACTGAAAAAAGCGTATCTCGGTTGCGGTGTTTTGAAATCTCCGCCACCATTTTTTTTTTTTTTTTTTTTAGGAGACTGGACCTACATCATGTCTTGAAGTTTTCACAAAATATTCTTTAAAAAGAGAAGAAAAATCTCTGAAATTTTGAAAAAAAAAGAAGTTCGATAGTTTTTCGAGTAGAAATTAAAGAATGACCGGAAGTCTGCTCCGCCGCAAACCGACATAAGCATTCCTGCAGTTTCACATGCAGTTTCCGATATGTTGTTTTAAAAATGAACCGGAAATAGTGTTCCTTCTTGTTGTCCAATTGAGGAGCTTGGAGGACAAGGCACATTAGTACAGTTTTTGAAGAATTGAAATATTATTGATTTCAAGAAAAACCAGCCTTAATGCATATTCTGTGTAGAATTCGCTCCAAAATTCCAATTTTCAAGCATCAAAACGTCAGTTCGAACTTTCTCTCCGCCATGGGGATCCATGTAATTTCGAAACTTCAAACACGTATTCCTCGAAATAGCAAAAACTGCACTTATGCGCCTTGTCCTCCAAGCCCCTCAATTATCATTTTGTAATTCGGAACTATAATTTCTGGCTCATCTGTAACAACACTTATGTGCATAGGGAAACTAATGGTAATTATGCTGTTTCTAAACTGAGCCAGAAATTATAGTTCCGAATTGCAAAATGTAGTCCATTTGGAATTTTGCGACTGTCACCACACGGGTGCAATTTTACTATTCCTCTCCACCAAATTGCTGCTGCAGCGCACGATGGATCGAGTCAATCAGAGCGGTCGGACATGAAATTTTTAACTGAAACTCGAAATTTTGATGTTTATTTCGTCACATTTTGGATTTTTCGGGGTGCTCCTAGTGGAAAATTGTACGAGAAAACCAATGAAAACATTTTTAAAACGTCAAATACTTATATGAACGGTGTTATGAACTTTCAAAGATTCCAAATTTGGTCCGACCTTTCCTATTGGCTCGATGCACCGTGCGGCGCTTCTATTTCCACTCTTTGGTTTTCCCAATTCCTTTTTTCTGTGCGCTTCAGCTACTCCAGATATTAAAGTAAAAAAGCGGTGTTCCAATCCTGGGATAGCGATTCTCACAATTATGTTGCAAAATTCCCGAAAAAAAAAAACCTCGCGGGTTTTCCCGTGTGAACGCGGTGTCGCACAGTGGATCGAGTCGATGGGAGAGGTCGGACAAAATTTGGAAACTTTAATCGCTTATAACTCCTCCGTTTTTAAATAATGTGTGGTTCCAAGAATAGTTCCATTGATTTCCTCGTGAAATTTTCTTCCTTAAAAACCCCTTGAAATGTAAAATATGACGAATTAAACACCAAAATTTGCAGTTTTAGTCCAAAATTCCATGTCCGACCTCTCTAACAGACTCGATCCACTGTGTGCCGGTGCACGACCAGTTAAATCGGCGATAAAGTCGAGGAAAATAACGATAAAATAAATGCCCTCATTTAAAAAACAAACCAGCCGCTCGGAAAAGACTGGTGTTTCCCGTCCTCCCGTTGGTTTAGATTTGTCATTTTACCCAATCACATCACACCTCATCGTGATTCTGATGTTTCCTAATTCGGCAACACTGCGTTGACGAATACGATTCGGACGGTCAAGGCCAGTAAATAGCGCGCAGACAAAACTCAGAGGATTTAAGGACCGACCGTCAGTCCAAAATTTATTCCCACCGCGAATTTTCCTCGCTCGATCAGTGAAATTTTTTCAATTTTCAAGTGCGACCGTTGGAACGTTTCGGGTATCATCATGTTCATCCGTAGCCCTCTTTTCTTCCTCTTGGTGACCGCTCTTGTTGCAACGGTAGGTAGCCACAATAGTTATTATATTATTGAGTATCATTATTTTAAAAAAAAAAAAATAAAAATGAAAAAAAAATTTCAAAAAATAAATGAAAATCCGAAGTATTTAAGTTACTGTTGGGAAAAACTAGTACATAATTCATACTTCAATTTGATTGTTTGATTATTAATAATTTCAGTAATTGGCAAAGAGATACTTTTGAGGATCATTATTTTTTTTAAAAAAAAAAGTTAAATAAAATAAATAAATAAATGAAAATCCGAAGTGTTTAAACCGCTGATAAGCAAAACAAGAACATAAATCCTAATATTTCAATTTGATTTTTCGATCAATAATAATTTCAATAATTGGCAAAACGGTGCCTCAGATTATACCTGACAGTACTCAGCCAATGTAAGAAAGACCTTTGAAAATCACTTTTTGAAACCCTTTTGAAAAGTATGATTTCGGAAATGTTTCTTGAATTTTTACGGGGAAAATGTTGGGATAAGTAAAACTTACGTACGGTGAAGTTGAGGTTTAAGTGTTTAAAAAAAAAAAAAAAAAATTCTATTTTCAAAGAGTTTTTTAATATTTTTCTTTCAAACATTTTGAGTGCTAGAGCACTGCAGTTGATCTTTCAGGAATTTTTTCGGCACTTTCTTACTCAAATTTTAGACTTTGTATAAATTACCCTTAAGAAAAGACTTTAATAGAATTTCCCGAAAACCAGAAAGTTTTCAAATCATAAAGGGTAACCATTTTTTTGTAGGATTCGTTTTTATTAATTTATGAGATTCCCAAAAGCTTTTTTAACAGTTGTTGTTGCGAGGATATACATATTTGGTTACCGAGAAATCACATGAGTAACAATGTTTTGTTTACATTTTTTTTTTTTTTTTGCTCATAATATTTCAATGTCCTTGCCAATTGTTGAAAGATAAAAAATAAAGTACAACTTTTTTATTTTTTTACTTATAATTCTGATCAGAGGACACGCATCTGTCGTACTTAAAAGGGCCTTCCATTGTCCACAGAAAGTTAAAGACTGTAGTTAGATAAATTATATTTATATTTCAATTTTACAAAAGAATAAGGCATCAAATAAGGCGAGGAAATTTAAAACCTGGTAAGCGCGAAAAGGTGTTGCTGAGATTACGGTGTTCCTCGCTGTCATGAAACCTAAACATATTTTTTCAAAAACTTTTTATCTAGGAATTCTCTATTTCGATCTTATTCTAATGATGAGAGCAGAGAAGTGTTACTCTCAAGCAACTCGATTTCCGTCAAACACGAGAGACGGCTGCACATTCTTAGCAACACCTTTTGACGCTTACCAACCCCAGGACCAACGACTTTAAAAAAAACTGTCCGGGAATTCGTAAATTTTAAAAAGACAGCCCTTAAAAATACTACTGAGGCTGACAGTGGCGTGGCGTGGCGTGCTTTGCGATATATCGATTGATCTGCCATTTAAACCTATGGAAAAGGATCGATAAATAGGGTGTTCGCAACGAACACCTTAATAATCGATTCTTTACCATAGCTTCAAATGGGGGAATATCGATGATCGATCGTTCACACCTCTCGACTGGAAGCTTATGTTTTAGAAAACCTTTTTTGGGTGGCATTTACTCAAGGAAACTTCCCGAGGGATGAAATTCGTCACCGCACCCTACTGACATAAGAACGTACTACACACTTACTATACACTATACACTTTACTATACACTTTGCGATGAACCCTGTATCGATCATGTGACTCAACGCATTCCCTGGCTCATCTCGAAGAATAGTTATGCCTTTTTGTCAGTAAAGCGACGAACTTACATAGAAAAAAAACTTTCAAAAACTCCTAAAAGCCATACCCCAGTTTTTTGACACCTAAAAGGTTTTAAAAAAATGCCAAAAAATGTCCTAAAAAAAGTAGTCATTTCTGAAAGACTCTCTTAAGTAAATTTTACTTGAAAATCGACGACATGGACTCTCATTGGTTCATTTAATTTTATTTTTCACGATTTCGAAGATTTTTTCCTTAAATAATACTTCGGAAGGCTCTTTTTCACCAACCATCCTGCTTAAAATTTTCCATGAGGCTGATCTCCATGAAGTTGGTTTCCATGCAACAGTGACATGGAAATATTCCCTGTTCCGTTTTTCCATGTCCATTTTTCATGGAAAGCAACTTCATGGAAATCAACCACATGGAACACCTTTAGCAGGGAAATAAAAAAGAAGGGTTTCCGGAAAAATAATTCTTGGCCGATTTTCAAGAGTTTCTGAAAAGTGTTTTTAAAGGTCATTGCTACTAGGGAAGTCTCGAATTCACACTCCGCAAATGGCGGACAATAGATTTTATGAACGAAAAATAAATGATTCACGAACTTCGTGAACTTTCGTCGCCCGTTAATCGCTCGGTCAAACACGTTTCGACTGTCCTTGAACGTGACACCACTGACAATTGGACGTATTTCTGTCAAACGGAACTATGTGCATTAACTCATGAGCCCTGGGACCCATAAGAATACATTCATACCAGGGCTCACGTCATAATGCACATAGTTCCGTTTGATAGAAATACGTCCAATTTCGCGAGTCGTTGCACGATGATGATCAAGATCAAGGAAAAATCAACTCGACCGATCAGTGGCGAAGCGTGAATGATCGATTATCGAATTTCCCCATTTGAAGCTATGGTAAAGAATCGATTATTAAGGTGCTCGTTGCGAACACCCTATCTATCGATCCTTTTCCATATGTTTAAATGACAGATGAATCGATGTATCGCAAAGCACCAGTGGTGTGGCATGCATTGCGATGTATCGATTGTCCTGCTATTTAAACCTATGGTAAAGAATCGATTATTAAGGTGTACGTCGCGAACATCCTATCTATCGATCCTTTTCCATATGTTTAAATGACAGATGAATCGATGTATCGCAAAGCACCAGTGGTGTGGCATGCATTGCGATGTATCGATTGTCCTGCTATTTAAACCTATGGTAAAGAATCGATTATTAAGGTGTACGTCGCGAACATCCTATCTATCGATCCTTTTCCATATGTTTAAATGACATAACAATCGATATATCGCAAAGCACCAGTGGTGTGGCATGCATTGCGATGTATCGATTGTCCTGCTATTTAAACCTATGGTAAAGAATCGATTATTAAGGTGATCGTTGCGAACATCCTATCTATCGATCCTTTTCTATATGTTTAAATGACAGATGAATCGATGTATCGCAAAGCACGCCCCGCTACTGAACCAATTGATAAAATTGACGCATTTAAATCGAAAGGAACTATATCCGATCTGACATGAACCCCGAAATCCACAAGAATGCATACATGACAGGGCTCATGTCACAACGGATAATATTTTCTCTTGGTTTTATATAAGTCCAATTTATTCTTCTAAATTGTGAGCACGCGCAGAAGAATGGTTTATGCCCATAAGAATTTGCCCATGCGTTCCGCGTGATGGTCTGCATCACATATTGATGGCGAAAATGCGAAAGCGCGTATCTCGGTTTGCGATGTTATCAGTGGCGTAGCGTGCTTTGCGATATATCGATTGATTTGCCCTTTAAACCTATGGGAAAGGATCGATAAATAGGGTGTTTGCAGCGAACATCTTAATAATCGATTCATTACCATAGCTTCAAATGGAGAAATATCGATAATGGATCATTCACGCTTTGCTACTGGATACTATAGTACCGTGTTAAGGTGAAACATCGTATTGACATTTGAGATTTGCCGAATTCCCCTGACAAAATATTTATTTTTGAGGGAAATTATGCATATTTTTCCTGATTATTTTTTTTTACTTCAGACCTAATTGCTAACAAAATTCTCTGGAACATCGAAGGAAAAATATTCACAAATTTCCCTGAAATTTAATATTTTATCTGTGGAAATTTGGCCATGTCTGAGACTCATACGTCGTTTGTCTTCAACATGGCAGTGCATACCTCCTGTTAGAATTTATTTTTTAAATGGGAAATTAGCTAACGTCATTTCTGTAAACCTTTTTTTTCTTTGCTTGAAAACTATTTTTTTTAAAATGTCAAGCCGTTGTATCGTGGTTCGCCGTCTTCCGTCGATAAAATAAAATGGGAGCGGAGATTTTGAAACTTCGCAAAAAAAATACGCGCTTTTTTTTTTTTTTTTTTTTTTTTTTTTTAGTAAGGCACTCCTTACGCGAGGGATTTTTTATCTCCCCAAGTAGCACAATGCAAATAAAATATTGAAATAAAATTGCAATATTTTTACCGCGAGGCTGCAATATTTTTACGCCATTTGATCAGTATATCCTAGGCTAAAAGTGCGACATTGCATATCTCCATTGTGGCGTTTCAAACTTTTTGCTTCTAGTTTATTTTTTCGAAGAGACCAAGTCAACTTTATCACTTTGAATGTATAAATAATATCCTACTAATGAAGAGGAAAAGTGAAGGACGTTTTCTAGAAATGAAGTTGATCAGCTCTCCGAGGAAATAAATAAAGTATGACTAGAAGTTTACAACGTCGCAAACGGAGTTACGTGATCTCGTACTTTAGCCATCGATATTATGCTGATTTTAAACAATCAACAGGATGAACTCAGTGTATCAGAAAGATGGGCAATTCGGAACGCAATGGAAAAGCACACCTTATTTCAATTCTATTCCAGTGAAAGAAATGCCCCTGCAATCAGTAGACAGGCAACATGCACAACGCTCCGATACAGTAGTAATAATAATAATTGGACGTATTTCCATCAAACGGAACTATGTGCATTAATACATGAGCCCTGTGACCCATAAGCATATGTGCTCACGTCCTAATGCACATAGTTCCGTTTGATGGAAATACGTCCAATTTCACCTGGCTCTTGCAATACATTGCAATTTGTGCTACTCGAGTCAAGCCGTCACAAATGGGAGGAATTAAGGTGATTCGTCAAGCTCAAGTGATGTGGTCGAACTTGCATGCGATATGTCGCATCTTTTGGTCAAAAATCTCGGCAGATTTTGAATTTTTAGCAAAACAAAGGACGATAGCCCCTGCGCATGAGCCTAAAGAATCGTTCTAAACCCAAAAATTGACAAAATTCAGAGAAACAAAGCAGAATAAGTGTTTGGAAAAAAACCTCGCATTCGATACAGAAATCGATAGCTGACTCGAATGCGAGGTTTTTTCCCAAACACTATTCTGCTTTCATTTCTTTGAATTTTGTCAATTTTTGGGTTTAGAACGATTTTTTAGGCCTTTTCTCCACGAGCCGTTTCACGAGATTTGTCCCAGGGAAAAATCACACTTACGAAGTTGGGAAAAATATTGAGTTAATCAATATTTTTCCCAGTACCAAGTATGGTACTTGTAACCCTTGGACCCACTGAGAGAAGAAGAAGAAGTGAAAACGAATTTGCGATATTTTATTCATTACTACATTGTTCATGTTTGTTTAGTTAAAATAATGTGTCTAATTATCAATTGAGTGCAATTATTATTTTAATCCCGGTTAAATACTCGACTTTAACTAATTTATCTTCCCGCGCAAACTAGTCGCAGGACTGTATGAGCCCCGTCCCGTGGAGACGGTAACTGGGAAAAATCCCAGAAGTTTTATTCCTGCGATTCGAACTTGGGACAAATCCCATGAAAACGTCCCGTGGAGACAAGGCCTTAGGCTCATGCGCAGGGGCTATCGTCCTTTGTTTTGCTAAAATTCAAAATCTGCCGAAATTTTTGACCTAAAAGATGCGATATATCGCATGCCAGTTCGACCACTTCTTTTGAGCTTGACGAATCACCTTAATCGTTCTCTTGACACTTTGTATCAATAGGTATCCCTCAAGATTTAAATATAATTTATTTTATTTATTTATTTTTTCAGGCTGTTGTTGCATGGGGAGACTCATCTGAGGAGGACAGTCTGGAAGAAGATGGCAGAGAGGTGATCAGAGATTTGGAGAAGTTCAACCATAAAACTGACTTCGCAATACAGGCTCCTTCCGCCACATCGCAGGAGCTACGTTGCCAAAATGTCCGAGGAAATAAAGGAAAAAGCCAGGGAAGCATCCGAGGTGACCAGACAGAACCGAAGGAAGCGATGAATTTCAGTGTTGTCAAACCGAATGGTTTAAAAATAAATTAAAAAAATAAAAAAAGAATTTAAAACAAAAAAATTAATCAGTGACTGTAAATATTATGGATACAAATTTTTCTACTGTGAAAAAAATTTAATGTAAAAACTATCTTACTCGAATATATTTTGTACAATTACTATAGTGAATACAAAAAAAAGGGGTCCTGTGTGAATTGCTTGAGGAGGGAAGTTAAAATTGTACTTCTGGTCAGTATGTTTAGTTTCAGTAACGCAAACAGCCGACTCAAAAAAAATAAGGAATGGATTCAGAATGTTTCGCGATAAAGATAATTTTCTTTGTTTTCAAAAGAAAATTAGAAACAAGGCTCTAAGTATACATATCTGACGCACCAGTGGCGTGGCGTGAATTGCGATTTATCGATTGTTATGCCATTTAAACCTATGATAAAAGATCGATTATCGGGGTGTTCGCAGCGAACACCTTAGTAATCGATTCTTTACCATAGTTTCAAATGGCGAGATATCGATAATCGATTATTCACGCCACACCACTGTGACGCACCTTCTCCTCCTTGGCATGCATGTTGACCTTTTTCTGTGATAAACTCTGTCTTTTTAATGTTTAATCCTCATTTTTCCTTTTTTGGCAACGCGGTGATAAACTCTGGGTTTAGAAAATATTTCCCCCCTTAATATGCTCTGATCACATTGATTTAAAGCAGAAAAAGTTGAAGACATAGCTAGCTAATATTTCATGAATGCACCTATATCATCCCTTTTATCCGACGCAAGTTTGATTTTTTAAAAAAAAATTTGGTCTTGGACATTTTGAATGTACGCCAAAAGCTCTCAATATTTGTCAAATGCTGATCATATAACATTTTTACCCACCTCGAATTCTGATTAAAATATAGTCATGGAAGATTTTAGTCATTCGTATTTCATATATTAAAAAAAAAAAAAAAAAAAAAAAACATGACAGCTTCTAGATTGACGAGGAGCTGATCAACATACACACCTTAATGAACTTGCCGCTTTTCACTTTCTTCTTTCGTATGGGTAAAGAAATTATGATGAGTTTTTTTTCAACTCAAATCAGTCAGCTGTGGAAAAAATATCATTTATCAGAGAAAATTGTTCACCATACGGGTAATTTGTTTTGTAACATCATTGGCCTCGACCTTTAACTATTTTCATGACTTCGTATACGGTGCAAACCCACTGGCAAACAGTGTTGCACCCACGATGAAATTTTCCCCCCAAAATTTTGAAGAACGCACTATATCGATGGCCAAAGTGCGAAACATCGTATCTACGTTTAAAACGTTGCAGACTTCTTGTCATACATGAATTAACCATTGAAAAACTAGTCAACTCAATTTCTTGAAAACTGCCTTGATTTTTCCTCCTCATTCGCAGAATATTCCGTAGAAATTTTCAAATTATATTGTCGACTTGTTTCACTTCAAAAAAATAAAATAAGAGCAGAGGTTTTGAAACTCTGCAATGGAGATACGTGGTTTCGAACATTAGCCATCAATGAGAATGGCGAGAAAAATGATGGTTGCAGAAAAATATATTAACCGCACAGTACTAACATGCTAAGACGCCGAATAAGCCATCGGACGTTGCCAAATTTCTTTTAATAAAGAACACATGTTCCGAGAAACTTTATGTGTATTTTTTTTCAAAT